>NC_134484.1:164715582-164794090 GCF_040206685.1 Ascaphus truei | reverse complement strand
ATTTCAGGGACAAACCCGTAGCCTGGAGAAGGGGATGCCAAACCCAAAGTCTCCGGGTGAAACCCGGAGAGGTGGCAACCCCGGTTAGCCCACCCACTCCAACCTGGTGTAATTCCTGCACAGCTGGGCTCCCGAATCTCTCTCTGTAGTAGCGACTGTCTGCCTGCTTCCGTCTGCTCTGTCAGGTCCTGGTCTCTGCTGAATGCACTGGTCCTGTGGGGAAACTCTCTCTCTGTAGTTCCCTCTCTTAAAGGTCCTGCATGGACTCTCTGTACAAGATGGGCCTGCACACCCTCACTCCTTCAGCTCTCTTTCCAACTATCATTCCACTGGCTAAGCACAGTCACATGGTGTAGTGGAATGTAATTCTTAAAGGGGCCATGTCCACTGCTGATAGCAGACATAGGGGGTTACGCAGCTATTTGCAAGATAATTTGTCTCTGACCTCAACGCTACACCTCTATATCCTAGACGTGTGTAGATAATCTTACCTCCGATTTAATAACAGTATGGCTTTGTTACAATACTTTCAAAGCATTAGCACACAGCCTTTGCTGTGTGTATTATAGTACAGTATAAGCAAGTGACAATGCTAGGTAAAAACCATATTTGAATGCTGTTTTCTGTCTACCCCTAATCAAATTAAGTGTTGCCACCTAGGCAGGGAACACCCTGTGTAGAAAACCATCTGTTTGAATGTGCCTCAGATGTGCTAATTAAGCAGACAGAACCAAACTGTCAGGTGACTGTTTAGGCCCCTATAAACCCAGGTAGAACAGCTTTAGTCTGCATGCAGCACATTATAAGTGGCACATTATAAGTGGCACGACTACTGAACAACTCAAGTTTAAAAGGAAGGTCAAAAGAAGTGAGGAAGAAGTGGACACCCCAACTGGCCCTGATTCCTGCATTTGAACTACGCTGGAAAGGAGGATATCATCAATACCAGACTGCATCATTACTGCTGTGATGCTGCCTTTACCATTTATATTTGCTGTGACTTCACTTCTTCTCAAATTATGCACTTCTTTTTACCAGCCTCATTATGTTTCTAACTCTATTCATATATCTCCATCTCTCCTTCCTTCATCACTTCTCTGTTCACATGAACTCCTTTCTTACCTGCGCCCTCTGACACCACACAGCTATATCACCTGCACTAAAAAACACCCCTACAAATCATCCTCACACATTCTCTTTCTTTCCATGCTTCTCCTCCTTGCTTCTGGGATATCTCTCCCAATCCTGGTCCCTGCCCTATTCCTACATGCGCTCGTCCTCGCCTGCCAATTGCAAACTCTACTCCCCCTGGTGTCAACCCCTCCAACCTCATACCCATCCCCTGCCACCCTCCCTCCTCTCTCCCTTTCTCCTGTGCCCTTTAGAATGCTCTCTCCCTTTCTAACAAGTTTCTCTCTGTACATGACTTCTTTCTCTCTCACTCTCTGCTCCTGTTTGCTATAACTGAGACCTGGCTCACTCAGTCTGACTCTGCTCTGGAAGCTGCCCTCTCTTATGGTGGCCTTTCCTTCTCATACACTCCGCGCACTGATGACAGGGGTGGAGGCGTGGGGCTCCTGCTCTCCTCTCTCTGTCGTTACCGAACCCTTCCTATTCCTCCATCTCTTGCTTTTCCCTCCTTTTGAGGCTCACACTGTCCAGATTTTCTCTCCTCTCCCTGTCCATGTGGCGGTCATCTATCGCCCACCTACCTCTACTCATCCCCCTTTTGCCTTTCTCTCTCACTTTTAATCCTGGCTCTCTTTCTTCCTCTCCTCAGACTCCCCTGTTCTTCTCCTTGGGGACTTCAATTGCCACATTGATGACCCCTCTCTCCCTTGGGCCTCCCGCTTTCTTTCTCTAACCTCTTCTTTTGGCCTTCAACAGTGGACGGCAGCCAGCACCCACAAGGATGGCCACTACTTAGACCTGGTTTTTACTAAAAACTTCTCTCTCTCTGATTTCTCAATTTCCCCTTTTCCTCTCTCTGACCATCACCTCATCTCATTCTCTCTATCTCACTTCTCCCCTTCTCCACCTCCATCTACCCCCCGGTTCTGCAGAAACCTGCACTCTATTCACTTACCTGACTTTGAGTCCACTTTACGCTCCTCCCTCTCCTCTCTCAGCTCTGCTACAGACCCTGACAACCTGGTCAGGAACTACAACTCTGCCTTGCCCTCCTCTCTTGATCTACATGCCCAGCTTTCTCTCTGCCTCACTTGCCCTTCTAACCCTAGACCCTGGCTAAATTCCCACACACGTATACTGCGTTCCTCCACTCGTTCCTCTGAACGCCTCTGGAGGAAATCTCATACTCTCGCAGACTTCCTTCACTACAAATTTATGCTATCCTGTTTCAACTCTGCCCTCTTGCAAGCTAAACAAGCCTACTTTTCTGCACTAATCAACATGCACAAGTCTAACCCACGCCAACTGTTCTCTGTCTTTGATACTCTACTCAAACCACCCTCAGCTGCTTCTCCTTCCTCCATCTCCGCTCAGGACTTTGCTGACTATTTTAAAGAAAAGGTGGAATCCATACGGCAGAACATCCCCTCTGTTTCTTCCTCCCATCCTACACCTCTTCCTAACTCTCCTCCTGCCTTCCTTGACTCTTTTTCCACTGTCTCAGAGGAGGATGTGTCGCTGTTGATCGCCTCTTCTCCCTCTACCACTTGCCCTCTATAACCCATTCCCTCCCATCTCCTAAAACCTCTTGCTCCTACTATACAGTAATCCCTATGCTCACACACATTTTTAACTCCTCCCTCTGCTCTGGAACCTTTCCATCCTCCTTCAAACAGGCAACAGTCATACCATTACTCAAGAACAGCAAGCTTGACCCTACCTGTCTTTCTAACTATCGACCTGTCTCCCTCCTGCCTTTTGCCTCTAAACTCCTTGAACGTCTTGTATTCTCTCGCTTGCTCCATTTTCTCAACACCTATTCTCTCCTAGACCCTCTACAATCTGGCTTCCGCACTGCTCACTCCACGGAAACAGCCCTCACTAAAATAACTGATGACCTCCATGCTGCCAAAGACAGAGGTCATTACACTCTGCTCATATTACTCGACCTCTCTGCAGCATTTGACACCATGGACCACCCTCTTCTCCTTCACATTCTCCATACTCTTGGTATTCGGAACAAAGCTCTATCCTGGATCTCATCCTACCTCTCCCATCGTACTTTCAGTGTCTCTTTTGCTAACACCTCCTCCTCTATTGATCTCTCTGTGGGGGTACCGCAGGGCTCTGTCCTGGGACCTCTTCTCTTTTCTCTGTACACACTCTCTCTAGGTGACCTAATAACATCTTTTGGGTATAATTATCACATCTATGCTGACGACACACAAATATACTTTTCAACACCTGACCTTACACCTGCTGTACAAACCAAAGTTTCTGAATGTCTCTCTGCTATATCATCCTGGATGGCCATCCGTCGCCTTAAACTCAACAAGGCTAAAACAGAGCTCCTCATACTTCCTCCCAAACCTGGCCCTACTACCTCCTTCCACATTACTGTTGGAACTACGATCATTCACCCAGTAGCCCAAGCACACTGCCTAGGGGTCACACTCGACTCCTCTCTCACATTCAAAACATTTCTAAAACCTGTCACTTTTTCCTCCGCAATATAACAAAGATACGCCCTTTCCTCTGTTGCTCGACTGCTAAAACTCTGACTCAGGCCCTCATTCTCTCCCGTCTTGATTACTGTAACTTCCAGCTGCCCGGCCTTCCTGCCTCTCACCTGGCTCCCCTACAATCTATCCTAAACGCTGCTGCCAGAATCACTCTACTCTTTCCTAGATCTGTCTCAGCATCTCCCCTCATGAAATCCCTCTCCTGGCTTCCAATCAAATCCTACATCTCACACTCCATTCTTCTACTCACTTTTAAAGCTTTACACTCTTCTGCCCCTCCTTACATCTCAGCCCTAATTTCTCGTTATGCACCATCCAGACTCTTGCATTCTTCTCAAGGAAGTCTTCTTTCTACCCCCTTTGTATCTAAAGCCCTCTCCCGCCTTAAACCTTTTTCACTGACTGCCCCACACCTCTGGAATGCCCTTCCCCTCAGTACCCGACTAGCACCCTCTCTATCCACCTTTAAGACCCAACTTAAGACACACTTGCTTAAAGAAGCATATGAATAGCACTGTGGATATTCTGAACACGATACATAAAGCTTGGCCCCCTGCAGATGCACTTACCAGAACTCCCTCCTACTGTCTCTGTACGTTCTCCCTACCTAACAATTAGACTGTAAGCTCCTCGGGGCAGGGACTCCTCTTCCTTAATGTTACTTTTATGTCTGAAGCACTTATTCCCATGACCTGTTATTTATATTATCTGTAAATTATTTGATTACAACATGTATTACTACTGTGAAGCGCTATGTATATTAATGGTGCTATATAAATAAAGACATACAATACAATACTGTATATCCAGGTCAGATTCATTTATATCTACCTTTAGAGCCAGTTTAAGACGTTGATTGGGACTTATTGGTCAATATTGTATACAGTGTAGCAACTCTTTGCCATACATGATTGCATGATTAGCAGGCTTCTCAACAGAAAAACAGATGGGCACCCCTACCTCTACATAAAGTGAATATATATCAACAATGGATATAAATAACATGATGCTAAATACAAATATAAGTATAATGTGATACAGCCGTGTGGGTGTGACAAAAAGCTGAAAAAGTCCCCAAAAGTTCCAAGGATGTGGAATAATGGATCCAGTCGTTGCTCAGCACATGAAAAGAAATAAACAAAACAACTTAGTGTGATATTGTTATAAGACAATGCACCTAATTAATGGAGAAATAACCATAATAGTTATCAAGAACAAAAAAATATAAATAAAAATAAAAAAAACTAACAAAACTAACAGAGTGATCGAGCAAGCACTAAAAATTACTAAAATAAAATCTATTTATTAAAAAGACAAAATATCTAAGAACAATAATCATTAAAAAACTATGACATCCACTAGTCCTGCGTCCGGCATCTATAAGAATCCTACTTACAAACTGCAAGTAGGTCAAGCGCTTGTGTGTACAATCTGGATGGCTGCTCCTCCGCTTCAGGTGTACTGTAGGAATGTCCTCTCCTTATCCTAGACAGAGGATGAGACATGCACTCAATATCAAGGGTAATAGAGGTGGGATACTTAGCTGTCGGTGCGCTGGTCCTGGGGAGCTCCTGTAGTCCCAAATGTTCCAGTATAAAGAAGAAGAAGCAGGCACACGGTCTTACTCAAAAGGAGGTTTAATATGCCATAAAGTCCAACGTTTCGGCAGTCTAATACGCCTTTCTTCACCTTGAGAAAGGCAGTATTAGACTGCCGAAATGTTGGACTTTATGGCATATTAAACCTCCTTTTGGGTAAGACCGTGTGCCTGCTTCTTCTTCTTTATACTCTCCTTATCCTACCCAGACCCGCTGGGTGTTCGGAAGGGACCTCCTTCTGCTGGGAAGTTGTTTGTAAACCTCCAGACCTCTCCTGCTCAAGGTTCCGGTTCCACTGCCAGCAAACTGCTCTGCCTCTCCCTCTCTCGCGAGACTTCGCCGTCGGAGGGAGCTGCTGCTGTTGTAGATCACAGGATTCTCGATCAAAGAGGGTATGAAGATGGGCCCTTGAACGCCGAGACGCAGGGTGTGTAACGTCACCCTACGCGTTTCGTTGATTGATCCGCTTCTTCAGGGGTAAAGTATATGGAATTAATCCCTCCGCCTTAGATTATATAGTCCCGAAAATGTCTACAGTAATAAGGAACATGTGAAATTGATCATTATAATCACAATAGGCCTGCTCTACACTCTAAACAAACAAAACAAAAAATATATTGAAACAACTAATCATTGATGACTAGAAAATAAACTATATAATAATAAATTATAATAAACATGTCAATAGTAAAAGCGGTAACATTTGATCTCAATCATGTAATCAGTGATCATAATATTAGAAAAGGAGATCACTTTACCACTTATAACAATGAAAAAATATACATATATAATTATGCACATCTCTAATACACTGCACATATAACCTAATCCAAGTTCTACAGTATAAAGGAACTTGGATAGATGTAGCAATCTGGAATGCTATATAGCATAAAGCGAGGTAGATATTGTATCTTAAAACCATCTCATAATAGGTATTACATATATATCTGGGATGTTGTATAACATAGAACAATGATGATAATAGATGATCAAACCATATCATCATAAAGATTAACATGTATTGTAAATGAACAGAAAAAATGGACAAGGAAGCGAAAAGATACCAGGAATAGATCTGGAATTTGTAAGAAAATTAGCCCCCAAGAAAGGGAGCTATACTGAATTCCACGTTTAACCCCTGAGGTGCCAGGGTCTTGAGTTCGTAGATCCAGTATAGCTCTCTTTTCGCCAACTGTCTTGTCCTGTCCCCACCTCTCCAATTATAAAAGAGCGCCTCTATAGCTACACATTTTAATCTTTTTGGATTTTGGTTATGGTGATTCTTAAAATATAAAGAAACATTATGAGTGACTAAACCTTTTCTAATATTATAGATATGCTCATAGAGCCTTCTTTTGATGGGGCATGTGGTCATACCCACGTACTGCAGGCCACAGGGACATTCAAGCAGATAGATTACATACGCACAATTACACCGTATCTGGGTTTTGATGTTATATTTGCAAGACGTGACGTTAGAACAAAATTCCTTAGCATTAAAGCTAAACCTACTTGCCATACATTTATCACAACGGATATATAACCCTTGTGGGTTGAGGGTGGATATTTGTTAAGATTTATAGGGCAGCTAGGAGATAATTTCTGTTTAAAATTGTTAGCTTTTGTAACACTGTATGTTTTGTCACAATATTGCTTTATTTGGGGACATATATATATATATATATATATATATATTTATTTTTTTCCACATATTTTATGCACATTTATTTTTGGTTTGTAAGAGCGCTATTGAGCACTTTTTCTGTTATAGGCTTAACATGGTTCCCTATAGGGAAGCAAAAGGTGGCACTGTGTGCTCATTTGCATGTCATTTCCCAGAATCCTTTGCTGCAGTGGAAGCACTGTAGGCTGGGTGACAATGGTGAAAGGCAGGGTTGCAGACCTGTCTAAGACATGCAAATCAGCACACAGTAATATTTCCATTTGCTATATGTTTTGCTGTGGAGGGGTTTTGCCACTTTTTTACCCACCATAACTTAACTAAGTATGGTAAAAACCCATCCTCATTGCTTCATTTTTGCATTGCCGGTATCACCAACCCCACACTGATGAGATCCATTAAGGTCGAAACGGCTGTCTGTGGGTGGGTTTACTGGCTATGCATCTTAACCCAGGATGTGCTCAAAGCTGTGACCATGCAGCAAGCTTAAGCGTATAGGGGAACCATGTTGAATGGTTTTGAAGCAAAAGGTGGCACTGTGTACTCATTTGCATGTCATTTCCCAGAATCCCTTGCTGCAGTGGAAGTGCTGTGTGCTGGGTGATAATGGTGAAAGGCGGGGTTGCAGACCTGCTGTCTAAGACATGCAAATGAGCATACAGTAATATTTCCATATATATATATAATCCCCTAGGGCAGGGGTGGGGAACGTCCGGCCCGTGAAGTCATTTGGTCCGGCCCCCGGGAAGCAAGCCTGCAAGAATGGTTTTTTAAAAAAAAAAAACATTTATTTTAAAAACTTCCCCTTTCCTTATTGGCTGCCCCTGCTGTCACTCTGCCAACATTTTTTTTTTGGCCCTCCTCTTCCCTCAGCACTGCTCCCCTCACTTCTCTCCTCCAGTAATGCCGGGTCCTCCCCTTCCCTCAGCACTGCTCCCCTCCCTTCTCTCCTCCAGTAATGCCGGGTCCTCCCCTTCCCTCAGCACTGCTCCCCTCCCTTCTCTCCTCCAGTAATGCCGGGGCCTCCCCTTCCCATAGCACTGCCCCACTCCCTTCTCTCCTCCAGTAATGCCGGGTCCTCCCCTTCCCTCAGCACTGCCCCCTCCCTTCTCTCCTCCAGTAATGCCGGGTCCTCCCCTTCCCTCAGCACTGCTCCCCTCCCTTCTCTCCTCCAGTAATGACGGGCCTCCCATTCCCTCAGCACTGCCCCCCTCCCTTCTCTCCTCCAGTAATGCCGGGCCCTCCCCTTCCCTCAGCACCGCCATCCTCCATTCTCTCCTCCAGTAATGCCGGGTCCTCCCCTTCCCTCAGCACTGCCCCCTCCCTTCTCTCCTCCAGTAATGCCGGGTCCTCCCCTTCCCTCAGCACTGCCCCCCTCCCTTCTCTCCTCCAGTAATGCCGGGTCCTCCACTTCCCTCAGCACTGCCCCCCTCCCTTCTCTCCTCCAGTAATGCCGGGTCTCCCATTCCCTCAGCACTGCCCCCTCCCTTCTCTCCTCCAGTAATGCCGGGTCCTCCCTTTCCCTCAGCACTGCCCCCCTCCCTTCTCTCCTCCAGTAATGCCGGGTCCTCCCCTTCCCTCAGCACTGCCCCCCTCCCTTCTCTCCTCCAGTAATGCCGGGCCCTCCCCTTCCCTCAGCACTGCCCCCCTCCCTTCTCTCCTCCAGTAATGACGGGCCTCCCATTCCCTCAGCACTGCCCCCCTCCCTTCTCTCCTCCAGTAATGCCGGGCCCTCCCCTTCCCTCAGCATCGCCCCCTCCCTTCTCTCCTCCAGTAATGCCGGGCCTCCCATTCCCTCAGCACTGCCCCCCTCCCTTCTCTCCTCCAGTAATGCCGGGCCCTCCCCTTCCCTCAGCACTGCCCCCTCCCTTCTCTCCTCCAGTAATGCCGGGCCTCCCATTCCCTCAGCACTGCCCCCCTCCCTTCTCTCCTCCAGTAATGCCGGGCCCTCCCCTTCCCTCAGCACCGCCATCCTCCCTTCTCTCCTCCAGTAATGCCGGGTCCTCCCCTTCCCTCAGCACTGCCCCCTCCCTTCTCTCCTCCAGTAATGCCGGGTCCTCCCCTTCCCTCAGCACTGCCCCCCTCCCTTCTCTCCTCCAGTAATGCCGGGTCCTCCCCTTCCCTCAGCACTGCCCCCCTCCCTTCTCTCCTCCAGTAATGCCGGGCCCTCCCCTTCCCTCAGCACTGCCCCCCTCCCTTCTCTCCTCCAGTAATGCCGGGTTCTCCCCTTCCCTCAGCACTGCCCCCTCCCTTCTCTCCTCCATTAATGCCGGGACTCCCCTTCCCTCAGCACTGCCCCCCTCCCTTCTCTCCTCCAGTAATACCGGGCCTCCCATTCCCTCAGCACTGCGCTCCTCCCTTCTCTCCTCCAGTAATACCGGGTTCTCCCCGACCCTCAGCCCTGCCCCCCTCCCTTCTCTCCTCCAGTAATGCCGGGTCCTCCCCTTCCCTCAGCACCGCCCCCTCCCTTCTCTCAGCACTGCCCCCCTCCCTTCTCTCCTCCAGAACTGCTGGTCCTCCCCTTCCCTCAGCACTGCCCCCATCCCTTCTCTCCTCCAGTAATGCCGGGTCCTCCCCTTCCCTCAGCACTGCCCCCCTCCCTTCTCTCCTCCAGTAATGACGGCCCTCCCCTTCCCTCAGCCCTGCCCCCCTCCCTTCTCTCCTCCAGTAATGCCGGGTCCTCCCCTTCCCTCAGCACTGCCCCCCTCCCTTCTCTCCTCCAGTAATGCCGGGTCCTCCCCTTCCCTCAGCACTGCCCCCCTCCCTTCTCTCCTCCAGTAATGCCGGGTCCTCCCCTTCCCTCAGCACTGCCCCCCTCCCTTCTCTCCTCCAGTAATGCCGGGTCCTCCCCTTCCCTCAGCACTGCCCCCCTCCCTTCTCTCCTCCAGTAATGCGGGGCCCCCCTTCCCTCAGCACTACCCCCTGCCTTCTCTCCTCCAGTAATGCCGGGTCCTCCCCTTCCCTCAGCACTGCCCCCTCCCTTCTCTCCTCCAGTAATGCCGGGTCCTCCCCTTCCCTCAGCACTGCCCCCCTCACTTCTCTCCTCCAGTAATGCCGGGTCCTCCCCTTCCCTCAGCACTGCCCCCTCCCTTCTCTCCTCCAGTAATGCCGGCCCTCCCCTTCCCTCAGCACTGCCCTCCTCCCTTCTCTCCTCCAGTAATGCCGGGCCTCCCTGTGGCGAAAATGGGGGTAATCAGCGCATTAATAAAGGCAGTGGGCTCGGCTGGTTACCCCTATTTCGTATTGGGGATGAAGGGGTTAATATTATATGCTGTTCCCCTTTTAAGACTGCTAATTTAGGAACGGAGTGAGCCAGCACCCTGATTTTTTATGTGCAATCCCCCCCCAGTACACACATATTAAAAATATAACTTTGTCATACGGGAAACATATATTTTTGATAAAGTGCCTTCTGTTGCAGTTAACATGTACCGACAGGATGCTATTTTTTTTCTGCCTGCCTTTGTAAGGCATTAGGGAACAAATGTTATGCATAGATGAAAGACCCCCCCGGTTGGGAGATGCCGATGCGTCTAGTAGATGAAAGACTCCAGATTCTTAATGTGTCACTTAATCAGGATGTTTCTGAGTAGCTGGTCCTGTTACTCAGCCTGGATATTTCACACCTTGGGACCAAACTCCAGACATTGCGTCCCCAGAAATGAGTGGCCCCTTTTTACTTAGCAGTGCTACCAAGCTGCTCACTGAGCATGCTCAGAGTTACCTGGGCTGGCTGTAAGATTTGCCCCTGTGACATGGCAGGTTCTGATAGGAGGAAGATAATTCCTTGCCAATGGGATGAGGCTAATGTATCCCTTCACAGGCCCTTGTCCTTAAAAAGGCCTGTACCCTTCATTCCTGTGTTGTTGCTGTTGCTGTTACCTGATTTCTTCAAGCGGATAAGACCTGAGTACAGCGGCTACGATTCCAGAACGCAAGGGGTTAAAAACATCGCAACAAGGAAACTTGCCCTGCTTCAGGATTTCGTTAGCCCTGGGGATCCAGCAAATCCCAGAGAACCAGAAAAGACTTTGCACATTCACAGAAGGATTGGACTGGCTATTTATTTGGCAATTTGCAAATGGACTACATTTTAAAGGACAATCTTCTGGTGCTTTGCATCTTTCTGAACATTATCCTCTGTTTCTCTACCCGTGAGTGTAATTATTAAGTTTATTCTGCAGTTGTCGTGTGTTTGCCTATCAAGGGAATAAATCTCAGTTTATTTTGCTCAACCTGTTCAGCTCAATCAGAATCCACGAAATATAAATGTGTTATTAAGCGCGTCTCCCGTCACAGGCGTTTAAAACTGGTGGCAGCTGGTGGGATCATATGGCTTTGCACTATAACTTCCTGCGGGGAATTATAGGACAAAGTGAGCTTGTTGATTGCAAGCTCTCAAAACAAGTAGTTTCGGAAAACACGCTATACAAAGCAGGGAATCACACTGTTCAGTGTCACTTAGGTTATTAGTGCCTGAAAGGAGAAGATGTGGTCCCCAACAGGAAGGTACATGTCCTGGGATTGTGCATCTGTGATTGGCCGGTGTGAGAAGTATGGGTTGCCTACCCATGGCAGACCCATGGTAGTCCTATGCCAGGACTTGGAGTGGCATGAAGCCCGCGGGGCTGAGTGCACTCCTGGGGTAGTAGCTGCGGCCACTACCCGGGTGCTTCGGTCTGGATGGTACCGGTCCTGGAGTTGGGCAGCCGTAACTGCCCGATGTAAAAGCTATATGCTGCCAGTGCATAGGCAGTCTAGGGCGTCCCTAGAAAAGGAACTGGAGGGGCATGAAGCCCGCGGGGCTGAATGCACTCCTGAGGTAGTGGTCCTAGCCACTACTGGCGGGACCGTGAGCCCGGAGAGCGAGCCCCTCAAGAGTGTCTTGGAGGGGGACCTCAACCCTCCTGTGGCACCCCCTGAAGCCGTTCTTACCACGGTATGCGAACTGCTAACACTCTATTCCCGGTTGCGTCCGAACGCGACGGTAAAGCAGAGGATGCAGTTCTGCCCAGTAGTAGAGCGCGTTGCGGGACGCATTGCCCTCCTCCCCCCTGGGGAGAGGGCTGGAGCAACCTGGGCCGTGGTACTGAGTGCCCAGGCGGCAGATTGTGTGTCCACGGGGGCACAGTCCCAGAAGCGGGTCGTAACCCCCGCAGGAGTGCCAGTGGATCAGGCATTCCCCAGAGCTGACACTCTCCTCCGGGAGAGTCAGCTGAAGGCCAAGGTGGCAGAGGAAGTGATCAGCCATGCTGATGCTGGGGATCTTGTCTCCCTGAAAGCCACCGTGCTGGCTGAGGATGGTGCCACCCCGGCACCATGCCTCATGGTCCCCGGAAGGGCGACCGGTGCTGCATCCACCCAGAGGGTGGAGGGCTTTGTGTCCCACAAGACACAGCCCGAGCAGCAGGTCCAGAACCCCGCAGGTGTGCCGGTGGAGCTAGTGCCATCGGTAGTTGCACCCCCTCTAGTCTCAGAGCAGGGGAGGGAGCAGCTTAGCGCCAAGGGAGTTGCTGGAGAGGGCAGCTGCACTGAGTTGCCTGCAGGAAAGCCTCTGTGCAGGCTGAGGGTACCACCCTGGTGCCCTGCCTTGGGTCCACCCCAGTGGTGGAGGACTGTGTGCCGGCATGGGCACTGTCAGAGAAACGGGTCGTAACCCCCCGCAGGAGTGCTAGTGAATCGGGCACTCCCAAGAGCTGACATTCTAGTATCAGAGAGTCAGCTGAGGACAAAAGGGGCCGAGGGAGAAATCAGCCGCGCTGACGCCGGAGAGTGTATCCCAATGAAAGCCACCGTGCTGGCTGAGGAGGGCCCCACCCTGGGGCCCTGCTTCATGTCCACCCCAGTGGTGGAGGGCTGTGTGCCGGCATGGGCACAGTCCGAGGAGTGGGTCTTAACCCCCACGGGTGCGCCTGTGAGCCGGGTAGTCCCAGGAGCTGACACTCTAGTCCCAGAATGTCAGTTGAATGCCAATGTGGCTGAGGGAGAGATCCGCGAAGCTGATGCTGGGGATCATGCCTCCCTTCCAGCCACCATGATGGCGGAGGATTGTGCCACGTGGGTGCCATGCCTCATGGCCGCCAAGAGGGCGACCAGCTGTGTGCCAGCATGGCCACAGGAAAAGGAGCGAGTCCCAACTCCCGCCGGTGTGCCAGTGACCCAGGCACTCCCCAGAGCTGACACTCTATTCCCAAAGTGTCAAGTGAACACCGATGTGGCTGAGGGAGAGATCAATTCCTGGTGCCCCCCGATCCAGTAACCCTGGTCTAGGGCAACGTTCCCCAGCTACAGAGAAGACGATCGGTGAGATGCTGTCCTCTGAACTGAAGCAGCCAGCAGCCGTGCAGCAGCTACAGGAAAAGACACAGTCAGCGATCCCTGCAGCCGCTGCCAGCGACACAGCTATTAAGCTTCCAGAGGAGCAGCAGTCTACAGCCATCAGGAGGACTGCCAGGAGGACCAACCGGTCCACAAAGATTTGTTTTTGCATCCAGGGGTCCCAGGCAATCGGCAGGCGATCGGCCTGGGGGTCCCCTGCAACAAGGTACTTCCTGGGCAGCCTGATAGGGTCTGGCCCAGGCACCGGTTCCCAGAGACAGGGGGACCGGTGATGGTACATAAAGAGGATGCTCTTGTGACCGCAGTCACAGAGAGCCACAGTTGGGCAGTTGCCCAGGCAGAGGTGCAGTCGGCACCGATGCCCACCAACTTTGTTTATGCTCCCCAATATTTGGAGCCCACATGCATGGAGGACCTCGAAGGAACCAGGCAGGTAAGTCAGACCATGCCCGACCAGGGTCCCCATGTATATAATGTTCCCCACTGTGACCTTTTTTCTGACTGTGTGACAGACAGGGAACTACCGGAGCTCAGTGAGTGGTACCAAGAGATGGGGCAGGCAGATGCTGATTTGCCTGCGGACCATAGTAGGCATTTTGCCTGGGTACCAGCCCCTGGGACTCCTGCTAGTTCAGAGACAGCAAGGGGCCAGTTAGTGGTTCCTTGGAGGTTTAGGGCAGGCTCTGTGGAGCAAGGGGAGACAGCTCCCCAGCTCGCAGCTCCCCTCTGGGAGTGGAAGTGAGAGGCGTTGGGGAGACCGAGGGTCCCTGCTAAGGGTGAGCCAAGCAGGACCCAGTGTACTGATCGCCGGGTAGACCCTGGGGTTCAGCAGCCCCACCATCAGACTGAGTACAGTGTCTTGATGGAGAGGGAATGGATAGAGAGGGAGGTCAGGGACATACAAGGGTACTATAGGGATTTAGTGACCCACTACAGTGCTCTAACTGACCCCCGGACTAAGGTGATTGACCAGAGGGCAGTGGTGCTGTCAGCCTGGTTCCCAGAATGTGGACCAGCATTTCAATGTCTGCAGCGGATGCTTGCCCTGTTGAACTTGGACTATGGAGGCAAGGGGTCCAATCATGCTGGAGGACTTAACCAGCCAGATGGACTCCGTTTCTTACCGGCAACCTCAATTTTTTCAGGCTCAGCAAGCCACCTGATGATGGTGACTGTCCTGGCGCCTTCATAATTGAGGGGGGAGGTGTGGCGATAGGCTTGGCCGGCCTTCCTTAATAAAGGGGGAGCCCAGATGGCTGCCCCTGAAACCATATGGTATGGGCTGAGAGTGTCAGCTCTTGTGTCCAAATGTTGGTTCTCTGTGTTTTAAAACTGCAATGTATTATGTTTGTCCTGTGATTTAAACCCAGGTTGGTGACAAAAGGCAGTCTGAATTAGCATGTGAATTACATGGGGATTAGCGTTTCAATGCCCCAGCTCAGAAAGGGTTTCCAAGCCCAAATCTCCCCAATTTATTTCCCTTATAAGTATTAGGTTCCCCAGAGTATATTCTGTAAGGAAGTGTACTTTATATTGTGTTTTAATGTTTACTATAAGGTTCTATACAGAAAGCACAGACATATGGTTAATATGCTGGCTAGTTTGCATAGATCCCATAGTTCAAAGAGGAGAGGAATGGCAGAGGGGGGAAACCATTTGGTGAGCAGGATGTTCAGATTGGGATGTCTTTGTCTTACTAGACACCACGGAGCCAGGGAAAAAGGAAACGGCCCTGGATGTCAGAACTGATAAGCAAGGTTTCTATTGGCAAGTTTTGAATGTATCCCTCCTATCAGTGAATGCGTAATTTCAATCCCTGCTTTAATTGGCTATTACACCCCTCAATGATTTAGATAGGAATTCAGCCTATATAAGAGCGTGCAGTAAAAGCAGCTCACTCTCTCTTTTTCCTGTTGGAGATCTGAAGACAAGCAGCTGCTGGCAGGCCTCTCACTTCTGATGCTTCTGTGAAAGAGCTATTCACACCTGGAAGCATGGGGAGGCCTAGCCAGCAGGCTGGATTTCGGTCCAGGAGCCCAGAACCAAGGTCCTATCAAGGTAAGCCTTTGCTGAACAGGCGCCTTGCAGCTAGGAAAGGGTAGACCTCTTCCCTAGACCCCCGTAAGTGTGTATATTGTCTGTTTCTTGTATTTCTGTGTGTTTCCGAGGTCTTGTCCGAATAAACCGTAATTTATTTTACTGCCTGTTTTGCCTTGTGACTGATCCCTTAAATATAAATGTGTATTTGGCCTGCCCTCCCATGACACTCCCCTTCCCTCAGCACTGCCCCCTCCCTTCTCTCCTCCAGTAATGCCGGGTCCTCCCATTCCCTCAGCACTGCCCCCTCCCTTCTCTCCTCCAGTAATGCCGGGTCCTCACCTTCCCTCAGTACTGCCCCCCTCCCTTCTCTCCTCCAGTAATTCCAGGCCTCCCCTTCACTCAGCACTGCCCCCCTCCCTTCTGTCCTCCAGTAATGCCGGGTCCTCCCCTTCCCTCAGCACTGCCCCCTCCATTCTCTCCTCCAGTAATGCCGGGCCTCCCCTTCCCTCAGCACTGTCCCCCTCCCTTCTCTCCTCCAGTAATGACGACCCTCCTATTCCCAAAGCACTGATCCCCTCCCTTCTCTCCTCCAGTAATGCCGGGTCCTCCCCTTCCCTCAGCACTGCCCCCTCCCTTCTCTCCTCCAGTAATGCCAGGCCCTCCCCTTCCCTCAGCACTGCCCCCCTCCCTTCTCTCCTCCAGTAATGCCGGGCCTCCCCTTCCCTCAGCACTGCCCCCTTCCCTTCTCTCCTCCAGTAATGCCGGGCCCTCCCCTTCCCTCAGCAATGCCCCCGCCCTTCTCTCCTCAAGTAATTCCGGGCCTCCCCTTCCCTCAGCACTGCCGCCCTCCCTTCTCTCCTTCAGTAATGCCGGGCCCTCCCCTTCCCTCAGCACTGCCCTCCTCCCTTCTCTCCTCCAGTAATGCCGGGTCCTCCCCTTCCCTCAGCACTGCCCCCTCCCTTCTCTCCTCCAGTAATGCTGGGTCCTCCCCTTCCCTCAGCACCGCCCCCTCCCTTCTCTCCTCCAGTAATGCAGTGTCCTCCCCTTCCCTCAGCACTGTTCCCTCCCTTCTCTCCTCCAGTAATGCCGGGTCCTCCCCTTCCCTCAGCACTGCCCCCCTCCCTTCTCTCCTCCATTAATGCCGGGCCTCACCTTCCCTCAGCATTGCCCCCTCCCTTCTCTCCTCCAGTAATGCCGGGCCCTCCCCTTCCCTCAGCACTGCCCCCTCCCTTCTCTCCTCCAGTAATGCCGGGCCTCCCTTTCCCTCAGAACTGCACCCTCCCTTCTCTCCTCCAGTAATGCCGGCCCTCCCCTTCCCTCAGCACTGCCCCCCTCCCTTCTGTCCTCCAGTAATGCTGGGCCTCCCCTTCCCTCAGCACTGCCCCCTCCCTTCTCTCCTCCAGTAATGCCGGGCCTCCCCTTCCCTCAGCACTGCCCTCCTCCCTTCTCTCCTCCAGTAATGCCGGCACTCCCTTTCCCTCAGAACTGCCCCCCTCCCTTCTCTCCTCAAGTAATGCCGGCCCTCCCCTTCCCTCACCACTGCCCCCCTCCCTTCTCTCCTCCAGTAATGCGGGACCCCCCCTTCCCTCAGCACTGCCCCCCACCCTTCTCTCCTCCAGTAATGCCGGGTTCTCCCCTTCCCTCAGCACTGCCCCCCTCCCTTCTCTCCTCCAGTAATGCGGGGCCCTCCCCTTCCCTCAGCACTGTCCTCCTCCCTTCTCTCCTCCAGTAATGCCGGGCCCTCCCCTTCCTTCAGCCCTGCCCCCCTCCCTTCTCTCCTCCAGTAATGCCGGGCCCTCCCCTTCCTTCAGCCCTGCCCCCCTCCCTTCTCTCCTCCAGTAATGCCGGGTCCTCCCCTTCCCTCAGCACTGCCCCCCTCCCTTCTCTCCTCAGTAATGCCGGGCCTCCCCTTCCCTCATCACTGCCCCCTCCCTTCTCTCCTCCAGTAATGCCGGGTTCTCCCCTTCCCTCAGCACTGCCCTCCTCCCTTCTCTCCTCCAGTAATGCCGGGTCCTCCCCTTCCCTCAGCACTGCCCCCCTCACTTCTCTCCTCCAGTAATGCCGGGCCTCCCCTTCCCTCAGCACTGCCCCCCTCCCTTCTCTCCTCCAAGTAATGCCGTGCCTCCCCTTCCCTCAGCACTGCTCCCCTCCCTTCTCTCCTCAAGTAATGCCGGCCCTCCCCTTCCCTCAGCACTGCCCCCCTCCCTTCTCTCCTCCAGTAATGCCGGGTCCTCCCCTTCCCTCAGCACTGCCCCCCTCCCTTCTCTCCTCCAGTAATGCCGGGTCCTCCCCTTCCCTCAGCACCGCCCCCTCCCTTCTCTCCTCCAGTAATGCAGTGTCCTCCCCTTCCCTCAGCACTGTCCCCTCCCTTCTCTCCTCCAGTAATGCCGGGTCCTCCCCTTCCCTCAGCACTGCCCCCCTCCCTTCTCTCCTCCAGTAATGCTGGGCCCTCCATTTCCCTCAGCACTTCCCCCCTCCCTTCTCTCCTCCAGTAATGCCGGGCCTCCCTTTCCCTCAGCACTGCCCCCTCCCTTCTCTCCTCCAGTAATGCCGGCCCTCCCCTTCCCTCAGCACTGCCCCCCTCCCTTCTGTCCTCCAGTAATGCCGTGCCTCCCCTTCCCTCAGCACTGCCCCCCTCCCTTCTGTCCTCCAGTAATGCCGGGCCTCCCCTTCCCTCAGCACTGCCCCCTCCCTTCTCTCCTCCAGTAATGCCGGGCCTCCCCTTCCCTCAGCACTGCCCTCCTCCCTTCTCTCCTCCAGTATTGCCAGCCCTCCCCTTCCCTCAGAACTGCCCCCATCCCTTCTCTCCTCCAGTAATGCCAGGCCCTCCCCTTCCCTCAGCAATGCCCCCACCCTTCCCTCCTCAAGTAATGCAGGGCCCTCCCCTTCCCTCAGCACTGCCCTCCTCCCTTCTCTCCTCCAGTAATACCGGGTCCTCCCCTTCCCTCAGCACTGCCCCCCTCCCTTCTCTCCTCCAGTAATGCCGGGTCCTCCCCTTCCCTCAGCACCGCCCCCTCCCTTCTCTCCTCCAGTAATGCAGTGTCCTCCCCTTCCCTCAGCACTGCCCCCTCCCTTCTCTCCTCCAGTAATGCCGGGTCCTCCCCTTCCCTCAGCACTGCCCCCCTTCCTTCTCTCCTCCAGTAATGCCGGGCCTCCCCTTCCCTCAGCACTGCCCCCTCCCTTCTCTCCTCCAGTAATGCTGGGCCCTCCCCTTCCCTCAGCACTGCCCCCCTCCCTTCTCTCCTCCAGTAATGCCGGGCCTCCCCTTCCCTCAGCACTGCCCCCCTCCCTTCTGTCCTCCAGGTTTGCCGGGCCTCCCCTTCCCTCAGCACTGCCCTCCTCCCTTCTCTCCTCCAGTAATTCCGGCCCTCCCCTTCCCTCAGAACTGCCCCCCTCCCTTCTCTCCTCAAGTAATGCCGGCCCTCCCCTTCCCTCAGCACTGCCCCCCTCCCTTCTCTCCTCCAGTAATGCGGGACCCCCCCTTCCCTCAGCACTGCCCCCCTCCCTTCTCTCCTCCAGTAATGCCGGGTTCTCCCCTTCCCTCAGCACTGCCCCCCTCCCTTCTCTCCTCCAGTAATGCGGGGCCATCCCCTTCCCTCAGCACTGTCCTCCTCCCTTCTCTCCTCCAGTAATACCGGGTCCTCCCCTTCCCTCAGCACTGCCCCCCTCCCTTCTCTCCTCCAGTAATGCTGGGTCCTCCCCTTCCCTCAGCACCGCCCCCTTCCTTCTCTCCTCCAGTAATGCAGTGTCCTCCCCTTCCCTCAGCACTGCCCCCTCCCTTCTCTCCTCCAGTAATGCCGGGTCCTCCCCTTCCCTCAGCACTGCCCCCCTCCCTTCTCTCCTCCAGTAATGCCGGGCCTCCCCTTCCCTCAGCACTGCCCCCTCCCTTCTCTCCTCCAGTAATGCCGGGCCCTCCCCTTCCCTCAGCACTGCCCCCCTCCCTTCTCTCCTCCAGTAATGCCGGGCCTCCCCTTCCCTCAGCACTGCCCCCCTCCCTTCTGTCCTCCAGTAATGCCGGGCCTCCCCTTCCCTCAGCACTGCCCTCCTCCCTTCTCTCCTCCAGTAATTCCGGCCCTCCCCTTCCCTCAGAACTGCCCCCCTCCCTTCTCTCCTCAAGTAATGCCGGCCCTCCCCTTCCCTCAGCACTGCCCCCCTCCCTTCTCTCCTCCAGTAATGCGGGACCCCCCCTTCCCTCAGCACTGCCCCCCTCCCTTCTCTCCTCCAGTAATGCCGGGTTCTCCCCTTCCCTCAGCACTGCCCCCCTCCCTTCTCTCCTCCAGTAATGCGGGACCCCCCTTTCCCTCAGCACTGCCCCCCTCCCTTCTCTCCTCCAGTAATGCCGGGCCCTCCCCTTCCTTCAGCACTGCCCCCCTCCCTTCTCTCCTCCAGTAATGCCGGGTCCTCCCCTTCCCTCAGCACTGCCCCCCTCCCTTCTCTACTCCAAGTAATGCCGTGCCTCCCCTTCCCTCAGCACTGCTCTCCTCCCTTCTCTCCTCAAGTAATGCCAGCCCTCCCCTTCCCTCAGCACTGCCCCCCTCCCTTCTCTCCTCCAGTAATGCCGGGCATACCCTTCCCTCAGCACTGCTCCCCTCCCTTCTCTCCTCCAGTAATGCCGGGTTCTCCCCTTCCCTCAGCACCTCCCCCCTCCCTTCTCTCCTCCAGTAATGCCGGCCTCCCCTTCCCTCAAAACTGCGCTCCTCCCTTCTCTCCTCCAGTAATGCCGGGTCCTCCCCTTCCCTCAGCACTGCACCCCTCCCTTCTCTCCTCCAGTAATGCCAGGCCCTCCCCTTCACTCAGCACTGCCCCCTCCCTTCTCTCCTCCAGTAATGCCGGGCCTCCCCTTCCCTCAGCACTGCCCCCCTCCCTTCTCTACTCCAAGTAATGCCGTGCCTCCCCTTCCCTCAGCACTGCTCTCCTCCCTTCTCTCCTCAAGTAATGCCGGCCCTCCCCTTCCCTCAGCACTGCCCCCCTCCCTTCTCTCCTCCAGTAATGCCGGGCATACCCTTCCCTCAGCACTGCTCCCCTCCCTTCTCTCCTCCAGTAATGCCGGGTTCTCCCCTTCCCTCAGCACCTCCCCCCTCCCTTCTCTCCTTCAGTAATGCCGGCCTCCCCTTCCCTCAAAACTGCGCTCCTCCCTTCTCTCCTCCAGTAATGCCGGGTCCTCCCCTTCCCTCAGCACTGCACCCCTCCCTTCTCTCCTCCAGTAATGCCAGGCCCTCCCCTTCCCTCAGCACTGCCCCCTCCCTTCTCTCCTCCAGTAATGCCGGGTCCTCCCCTTCCCTCAGTACTGCCCCCCTCCCTTCTCTCCTCCAGTAATGCCGGGTCCTCTCCTTCCCTCAGTACTGCCCCCCTCCCTTCTCTCCTCCAGTAATGCCGGCCTCCCCTTCCCTCAACACTGCTCTCCTCCCTTCTCTCCTCCAGTAATGCTGGGTCCTCCCCTTCCCTCAGCACTGCCCCCCTCCCTTCTCTCCTCCAGTAATGCCGGGTCCTCCCCTTCCCTCAGCACTGCCCCTCTCCCTTCTCTCCTCCAGTAATGCTGGGTCCTCCCCTTCCCTCAGTACTGCCCCCCTCCCTTCTCGCCTCCAGTAATGTTGGCTTTCCCTTCCCTCAACACTGCCCTCCTCCCTTCTCTCCTCCAGTAATGCCGGGTCCTCCCCTTCCCTCAGCACTGTATCCCTCCCTTCTCTCCTCCAGTAATGCCGGGCCCTCCCCTTCCCTCAGCACCGCCCCCTCCCTCCTCTCCTCCAATAATGCGGGGCCCCCCCTTCCCTCAGCACTGCCCCCTTCCCTTCTCTCCTCCAGTAATGCCGGGCCCTCCCCTTCCCTTCCCTCAGCACTTCCCCCCTCCCTTCTCTCCTCCTTTACTGCCGGGTCCTCCCCTTCCCTCAGCACTGCACCCCTCCCTTCTCTCTTCCAGTAATGCCGGGTCCTCCCCTTCCCTCAGCACTCCCCCCCCCTTTCTCTCCTCCAGTAATGCCGGGCCCTCCCCTTCCCTCAGCACTGCCCCCTCCCTTCTCTCCTCCAGTAATACCAGGTCCTCCCCTTCCCTCAGCACTGCCCCCTCCCTTCTCTCCTCCAGTAATGCCGGGCCTCCCCTTCCCTCCCAGGCGCCTTACCCATCCCAAGGGGGGATAGGCCTTATTTTTGTGTGTGTTTGCAGAGGTGGGCTTATTGTGTGTGTGTGTGTGTGTGTGTCACTGTGTGTGTCACTGTGTGTGTGTCTGTCTCTGTTACTGTGTGTGTGTGTGTGTGTGTGTGTGTGTGTGTGTGTGTGTGTGTGTGTGTGTGTGTGTGTGTGTGTGTGTGTGTGTGTCTGGCACTGTCACTGTGTGTGTCTGGCACTGTCACTGTGTGTGTCTGGCACTGTCACTGTGTGTGTCTAGCACTGTCACTGCATGTCTCTGTCTGTCTGTGTGTGTGTCACTGTGTGTGTGTGTGTGTGTGTGTGTGTGTGTGTGTGTGTGTGTGTGTGTGTGTGTGTGTGTGTGTCTGGCACTGTCACTGTGTGTGTCTGGCACTGTCACTGTGTGTGTCTGGCACTGTCACTGTGTGTGTCTGGCACTGTCACTGTGTGTGTCTAGCACTGTCACTGCATGTCTCTGTCTGTCTGTGTGTGTGTCACTGTGTGTGTGTGTGTGTGTGTGTGTGTGTGTGTGTGTGTGTGTGTGTGTGTGTGTGTGTGTGTGTGTGTGTGTGTCACTGTCACTTTGTGTGTGTGTCTCACTGTCTCTGTGTGTCTCACTGTCTCTGTGTGTCTCACTGTCTCTGTGTGTCTCACTGTCTGTGTGTGTGTGTGTGTGTGTCACTGTCTCTCTGTGTGTGTCTTTGTCTCACTGTCTGTGTGTCTCACTGTCTCTGTGTGTCTCACTGTCTCTGTGTCTCACTGTCTCTGTGTGTCTCACTGTCTCTGTGTCTCACTGTCTCTCTCTGTGTGTGTGTGTGTCACTGTGTGTCTGTGTGTCTCACTATCACTGTCTGTGTGTGTCTCTGTGTGTGTGTGTCACTGTTTCTGTCACGGTCACTGTGTTTGTGTGTCACTGTCTGT
Source organism: Ascaphus truei (assembly GCF_040206685.1). Lineage (NCBI taxonomy): Eukaryota > Metazoa > Chordata > Amphibia > Anura > Ascaphidae > Ascaphus > Ascaphus truei. The sequence continues at coordinate 164,771,734 of NC_134484.1, read as the reverse complement.
GTGTGGCAGCAGCCGCCTGAGGTGATTAAGGACCTGAGTATCACCAGGGCAGCGCGGGTAAGCAGCGCTCCAGGGGGGAGAGGGTATAAGAGGAGTGGGGGATGGGGTGGGGAGGGGGTATAAGAGGCTTGGGGGATAGAAGAACGAGTCTGCGGTGGGAGAGACACCTCACTACCGCCTCTCCTCCTCCTCCCCACACCGGGCAGCAGTTGTGGAGGGTACCTGCTCCGATCCCCCTCCTGCTCCGCCCCCCCGTGCACTTACACTGCCCTCCTCCCCACACTGGGTAGCAGTTGCGGAGGAGGGCACCTGCTCCGATCCCCCCTGCTCAGATTCCCCCCCCCTTGCGCACTTACACGGTCCTCCTTCTCCCCACACCGAGCAGCAGTTGCAGAGGGCACCTGCTCCGATTTCCCCCCAATCATATTTCCCTTCCCCTGTGTGTGTCAGAGAGAGAGTGTGTGTGTGTGTGTGTGTGTGTCTGAGAGAGTGTGTGTGTTTCTGATAGAGAGTGTGTGTATGTCTGAGAGAGAGTGTGTGTGTGTGTCTGAGGGAGAGGGTGTGTGTGTCTGAGAGAGAGTGTGTGTCTGAGAGAGAGTGTGTGTCTGAGAGAGAGTGTGTGTCTGAGAGAGAGTGTGTGTCTGAGTGTGTGTGTGTGTCAGAGAGTGTGTGTGTCAGAGAGTGTGTGTGTGTCAGAGAGTGTGTGTGTGTGTGTGTGTCAGAGAGTGTGTGTGTGTGTCAGAGTGTGTGTGTGTGTGTGTGTGTGTGTGTGTGTGTGTGTGTGTGTGTGTGTGTGTGTGTCACTGTTTCTGTCACGGTCACTGTGTTTGTGTGTCACTGTCTGTGTGTGGCAGCAGCTGCCTGAGGTGATTAAGGACCTGAGTATCACCAGGGCAGCGCGGGTAAGCAGCGCTCCAGGGGGGAGAGGGTATAAGAGGAGTGGGGGATGGGGTGGGGAGGGGGTATAAGAGGCTTGGGGGATAGAAGAATGAGTCTGCGGTGGGAGAGACACCTCACTACCGCCTCTCCTCCTCCTCCCCACACCGGGCAGCAGTTGTGGAGGGTACCTGCTCCGATCCCCCTCCTGCTCCGCCCCCCCGTGCACTTACACTGCCCTCCTCCCCACACTGGGTAGCAGTTGCGGAGGAGGGCACCTGCTCCGATCCCCCCTGCTCAGATTCCCCCCCCCCCCTGCGCACTTACACGGTCCTCCTTCTCCCCACACCGAGCAGCAGTTGCAGAGGGCACCTGCTCCGATTTCCCCCCAATCATATTTCCCTCCCCCTGTGTGTGTCAGAGAGAGAGTGTGTGTGTGTGTGTGTCTGAGAGAGTGTGTGTGTTTCTGATAGAGAGTGTGTGTATGTCTGAGAGAGAGTGTGTGTGTGTGTCTGAGGGAGAGGGTGTGTGTGTCTGAGAGAGAGTGTGTGTCTGAGAGAGAGTGTGTGTCTGAGAGAGAGTGTGTGTCTGAGAGAGAGTGTGTGTCTGAGTGTGTGTGTGTGTCAGAGAGTGTGTGTGTCAGAGAGTGTGTGTGTGTGTGTCAGAGAGTGTGTGTGTGTGTGTGTGTCAGAGAGTGTGTGTGTGTGTGTGTCAGAGTGTGTGTGTGTGTGTGTGTGTGTGTGTGTGTGTGTGTGTGTGTGTGTGTGTGTGTGTGTGTGTGTGTGTGTGTGTGTGTGTGTGTGTGTGTGTGTGTGTGTGTGTGTGTGTGTGTCAGAGTGTGTGTGTCAGAATTTGTGTGTCAGAGTTTGTGTGTCTGAGAGTGTGTGTGTCAGAGTGTGTGTGTCTGAGAGAGTGTGTGTGTCTGAGAGAGTGTGTGTGTCTGAGAGAGTGTTTGTGTCTGAAAGAGTGTGTGTGTCTGAGAGAGTGTGAGTGTCTGAGAGAGTGAGAGTGTCTGTGAGAGTGAGAGTGTCTGTGAGAGTGAGAGTGAGTGTCTGAGAGAGTGAGAGTGTGTGTCTGAGAGAGTGAGAGTGTGTGTCTGAGAGAGTGAGAGTGTGTGTCTGATAGAGGGAGAGTGTGTGTGAGAGAGGGAGAGTGTGTGTCTGAGAGAGGGAGAGTGTGTGTCTGAGAGAGGGAGAGTGTGTGTCTGAGAGAGGGAGAGTGTGTGTCTGAGAAAGGGAGAGTGTGTGTCTGAGAGAGGGAGAGTGTGTGTCTGAGAGAGAGTGTGTGTCTGAGAGAGAGTGTGTGTCTGAGAGACAGTGTGTCTGAGAGTGTGTGTCTGAGAGAGAGTGTGTGTCTGAGAGAGAGTGTGTATCTGAGAGAGAGTGTGTATCTGAGAGAGTGTGTGTCTGAGAGAGAGAGAGAGAGAGAGAGAGAGAGAGAGAGAGAGAGAGTGTGTGTGTCTGAGAGTCTTGAGAGTGGGTCTGACAGTCTGAGAGTGGGTCTGACAGTCTGAGAGTGGGTCTGACAGTCTGAGAGTGGGTCTGACAGTCTGAGAGTGGGTCTGACAGTCTGAGTGAGAGTGGGTCTGACAGTCTGAGTGAGAGTGGGTCTGACAGTCTGAGTGAGAGTGGGTCTGACAGTCTGAGTGAGAGTGGGTCTGAGAGTGAGAGAGAGTGGGTCTGAGAGTCTGTGAGTGGGTCTGAGTCTGTGAGTGGGTCTGAGAGTGAGTGGGTCTGAGAGTGAGTGGGTCTGAGTGGGTCTGAGAGTCTGAGTGAGTCTGAGAGTCTGAGTGGGTCTGAGAGTCTGTGTGAGAGTGGGTCTGAGAGAGAGTGGGTCTGAGAGTCTGAGCGAGAGTGGGTCTGAGAGTCTGATTTCCCTACCCCCTACCCAATTTCTGTGTGTGTGTGTGTGCGCGCGTGTGCATTTGCGTGCGCACAGACACCAAACTACAGTCAGTCAGTCACCCACCACCCAAGAGTCAGTCACCCAAAGAGAAGCAGTTCCAGCCATCACATTAGTGGTGAGTTCATTAAATGTTTGACCAAATATAGCAGGCTAATTTTTAAGTTGATCATTTTGGATGGCCCTCGAATGATTTTATAAATATCAAAATGGCCCTTGGCAGAAAAAGGTTCCCCACCCCTGCCCTGGGGCATGTGCTGCACCGCGTCCTCAGCTGATACGGTGGTGTTCAGGCACCTCAACCCTGGCACATAGCACAATAAAGGCACCCGACAGATAGTCCAATGCAGGGTGCTATCTTTCAAGACCATCCCCTATGGGCATACCATCTGCGGCACCTGGCATGATACGGTGTGGTTCAGACACCTCTCTGCCTTCAAAAGTGGAATGGACCCGGCACTGATACAGTGTGGTTCAGACACCTTTCAGATCTGCATAACTTCCTTGACAAGATAAAATGATGGCTGTGATATGGTGCTTATCAGGCACCTCTCATGCGGCAGCGGGTGGGGTTGCATATTGAGTGGATACCGTCCGGGGGGTACCCCGCTAGCAACCGACTGGGAATGCTCTGGCCTGGATATGGTGAGTGCCCTCATTCACTTCTCCTTCAGAGGGTTTCCCAGCCCTTCTTTACCACCCATGTTGCTCTATCTCATCAGCGCCTCCAAATGTAGCACCTGTACCCCCCTGCCATGGAAAATCTGGCCACTACAAGGCTGTTTTCCCTGGGTATTGTAGCTCACCTGCTGGTTCAGGAGATCTTAATGGCTCCGCAGTTGTAGTTTGGGAGCAGCAACAGGGCAGGCTTTCTCTTACAGTGCAGAAGCACATCCCATGAGTATCCTGCTGGATGCAGGATGGTCCCCAAAGGAATACTCCTTTTCAATAATCACACACCATTGTTGGTCCAATGGCGGTTTTATGGCATAATAGCATGATCGTCCTCCAGCCCTGGAGCAGACCCCAGAATCCCTCCTAATCTCCTTAACCCTCTTGTAGGGAAAGGGGTATCACACTGTCCCATAATCAACCACCTCAATGTAGCGGAGTGTCAGCTTTTATACCCTTGGAGAAGGGCTTGTAACCCTGCCCCATAACAGGGCAGGTCCAGGTACTGACAGGCATCACACAATATATATGTTACCCAGTCATTACCCTCCCCAGGTATGACACTCCAACTGCCGGTTTAGGCCTGCCCCTGATAAGGCAACATAGTACCCATCCAGGCTGCAACTGCAGGATAGGCCCTGCACAGGAGTTTAACCCCAACACTGCCTGTTCCTATCAGGACTTATAGTGTTGAGGCCAGTAGAAGGCTATAGTCAGGGGCACTTGGCTACATCTCCATCTCTCCCTCTCCCCACATCACGTTTCAGTCTCTTTAAGTCCCAGAATAAGGCCGGAAACATTGTATTTCTCTATAGGGGGTTTATTTAGAGGGTTAAATCATATACCAACAGGCCTACCGTCCCTTTAAGTCAAAACAAAACATAAAAATAACACCTATTCCCTTTAGGGAAAACTAACTAAACATACAGCTTCAGCCCTTACTAACTGGGTTGCCAGCTAAGCTGGTAAACATCCCAAAACAGGTACTATTGTATCTAAACATACATATTCTCTGCACACAGCAATATAGTGTTTCTCTTATCTGTTTCTGTTGGGGCTCCAAGTAGTTCCCTCTGGACCCTGCGAGAGTTCAGAGAATCTCTCCTCTGTAGTTCAAACTTTATGGATAGGACATCCCTGCTTCAGCGTGGACTTGCATCCTTCATTCTTCCCTCTTGCATGCAAAACCAGGCAGTCCCAACAGGCTCCGCGACCATGTCCAGCGAGCCTAGGGGACTGTGTCATCCTTGCTGGGAAGACCTCTCTCCCCTCTTCTCTGGGGAAAAACAGTTACTCTGTATTGTCACTTCCTGCCTTTTTTTTCTCCTATTGATTCAGGAGTCCAGCCTGATTAGCTGCAGCTGAACTAACTTCTCTAGGGGAAATTAACTCCCTGTAGACTGGAAAGCAAACTATCTACAACACTCCAGCCCCTAGAAACAGTGATTATATATATATGCAATACGATACCGTTTGACGAATAACAGAATATCAGCGGCAGCACTCCAAGTAGGTAGTCAAAAGAAAAGGAGGTCCCGTACGAGGACCGAAACGTTGGAAACTATGTCTTATTAATACAATTTTCTTTTGACTACCTACTTGGAGTGCTGCCTCTGATATTTGTCAAACGGTATCGTATTGCCTATTTATACCATACAGGATTTGCACCCACTTCATTGATTTACCAGACGGAGTGCCTATTGTTCTTCATTATCTACTATATATATATATATATATAGCTCTATAAAAAAAATAATATAAAATTAAATATATCAGTATTATATTCATCCACACATGGGGAAAAAAAATTATATGACAGATAGAAAAAATAAGAAATTAAAACACAGTCTGGTAAGTATATCCAAAATACAAATATAAAAAGGAAATCCACTGCAGTACTTTATGCTTCTCAAGGCCCGACACTTCCCAGAATAATCGAAAAATCACATAGCGTCGATGGTCCTTTAATAATTTCTTGTCCTCTTTGTTTTGATTACATCAAAATTAACTGGGGTTAATTTCAAAAGTAGAGCTTATACACTCACAATGATAAAAAAAAAAAATGAACAAAGCTTATCTGAAGTGGTCTAATTGCAAGACCCCATTTGTGGTTCATCAGATTGGCATTTCCATCCGAGACTGTGACCAAACAATAGTCCACCCAGTGATGCCTGCAGACTCTACCCTTTTGCATCAAACGTTGTGACATGATAACGTTTGCATGGTAACCTCTGAACAGACCCAATCCCTTGGAGGTTACCACGTCAATGTTATCACGTCGTCACGTCATTTGCAAGTGGGCAGAGTGTGTGGCCACATTGTATTGTATGTCTTTATTTATATAGCGCCATTACATAGCGCAACATCTGCATTATTTACTCCTCCTCTCCCTCAGATGTTCTATTTTGCCATCCATGGGCAAGAGGGATAAATTAAAAGCATGTACAGTAATACAATCCTCTGGTGATCTCCAACATTATGCTTAATAGATCTTCAGATGTACTAAATAGTGTTGTACTGGATACAGGAGAATCCGGCGCCACTGCAGCGACAAAGATCCAAGCAACTTCCGGTATGTAATTGAAAAAACTTTATTCTGACGGTATACACAAAGAACCCAGGTTACACCACAGCCTCCCCCTCAACGCGTTTCACGCTATGGAACAGCGCTTCGTCTTGGAGACGTCACCAAGACTAAGCGCTGTTCCATAGCGTGAAACGCGTTGAGGGGGAGGCTGTGGTGTAACCTGGGTTCTTTGTGTATGCCGTCAGAATAAATTTTTTTCAATTACATACCGGAAGTTGCCTGGATCATTGCCACTGCAGAGGTGCCGGATTCTCCTGTATCCAGTTCACTCTCATCTACCAGACTCACGCTAGAGCAGCGGAGGAACATCAGTGCAGGACCCAGATCGGAGACTTAATGGAGGTAAGGATTGCAAACCTTCCCAACGCCGATTTCAAATAGTGGTTTCATTGCTCTGACACACTCTGCTCTCACTGGCTATACTGACATCTACGGGTGCCTGAACTGTTCACCTGAGCGCAAGTAGGCATCTGTTTCCTAAATATTGTTGTAGCCTTTTTGTGTCATTGTGTTTATCCTTTGCTGCCATGGGCACCCCTCTAGCAGAGAAAGGATTAATTATTTAATGCTGCAGTAAGACACTTCATTCCATCAATTGCACATACAGTATGCCCATTTTTTTGGACAACCTGCAGTCTGTGCTGTTTTGTAATCCAATATTTACAAATGGCACTCCCTAGTTAATGCAATGTGGGTTTCCATTTCAAAAACATTGCTAAAACAATATCATGGATGCAGTATTGAACTCCATATCCATCGAAGTGCTGTGAATAAAAATCATAACCCCCATACAGTATATATAAATATATCATCTAAATAAACTATATAAAGGTATAACATACAGCATTATTCTTTGTGATTTAAAGTGTTAATAGAAGTCACCGCTTTGTGGAATTTTACATTTGGTATCGTACCCAATGACATATTTTCCATGTAAAGGTCTTCTTTGACCTCCCTTGATCTATTTATTGACCTTGTCCTAACTCTGCTGATAAATTAAACAAATCTAAATCAGGAAACCTTGACATGACACTAATGTTTTATGCCCTTCTTCTTAAAATGGCATCACTGTTTTTTCCATTGAGATACAGCCACAGATGTATTGCAGTAGCAAGATACATTAAAAAAAATTCAGATCAGATAGGTCTTTGTTGTCTAAACAGATGATGTTTGGATTCTAATTCAGTTCCAAACATATTAAAGTCCTCTTGCTCTTTGTAATCTAATAAAAGGTATATGTGCACACAGCCATAAAAATGCTGTCACTGCAGGGTATGTTTGAATCCTAGTCAGAAAACAGATAATTTGCATGAAATAATTAAGGTTACCCTTTAAAGGTGGAGTACAATATAAAACATAATTGAACTAGTGGCATCAATATGTTTATTTGATTAATGCTAGGTAATGTATCTATTTTTATGAAAGCATTGCAGCACGTACATATATATATATATATATATATATATATATATATATATATATATATAATATATATATATATATATATAAACAATAATATATATATATATATATATAAATATAACAATAAATTGAGAGTGGGGGAGCCCAGAGTCGAAGCCCGTTACCATGATCCCTGTAGACACAATCGGCAATTCAAAGTAAAATGAAATGAGTTCTTTTGGAGTGGAGGGGAAAGGTTATTGTGAAAATGTTTTGGAATGCTGTAATCTTACAGAATGTTTACAGTGGTTTTTAATGTCCTCAGCACAGTCTTATCTTTAACCTGTGTCTATCAAGGTTTATTATTACTGTTGGAGCAAATAAGATTTACCGCCATAGCCTAGATTCAGAGGCCACATTGTAAATGAAAGGAGGGAGAAAATGATTTGAAACAAAAAGATAAAAAGTGTGACAAAAATCCTCTACTACCATACAATTACAAAGAAAATAAAAGGGTGCAGCACCAGCTTAAGGTACCGGTCACCTTGTGTTATTGTATTAAAGATATCAGTGTTATTAGTTTATTTAGTTCTGATTTCATTCGGGACATTTATTAGGAGAAGCTGCAAATTGTTTTATTCAAATAAATAATAATACCAATAATAATAATAATAATAATACAAATAATAATATTCAAGCACACTTTACTTGCCACTGAAGTATGAATTATTTAGAATTGCAAAACGGCAGAGAGAAAAAACACAACACAAAAATATTGCAACCATGGGGGAGATTCACTAGGGTTTATTGTGGGTTAACGCACAACCCACTGTTAAATGCCATTCAAGTCCTTTAATCTGTAATAGACCTTAGTACAGCACCCCCCATATGTCTTTCAAACATGGCTACCCAACATCACATGGCCATTAGATTGCAGATAGCAAATGATATGTAATCAGGGCCACTGAGAGGTGGGGACAGCTGGTACAAGTGTCCTAGGCCCGGTGGCGGTGGGGGGGGTCTGGTGGCAGTGGGGCACCCGGTGGCCAGACAAAGCAGTTGCCACCGGGCCCCGGTTCTCCCCACCGGCAGGCCTCCCTCTCTCTCTGTCCCACTGGGGCCCTCTGACGTCAGTGCGCGATGAGCTTCTCCGACTTCGGCGCGCCGGAGGTAAGCTTGGCCTAGCTTCTGCCGCGTGGCGCCATGAGTGGGAGGCCCGGCGCAGCATGAAGTCAGAGGGTTGCCATGGGACAGAGAGAGGAAGAGGTCTGCAGGTGGGGAAAGCCGGGTCCAGCAGCAACTGCTCTGTCTGAGGGACTCTCCCCCACCCCTCTACCCCCCATTTTAATATGTACTGGGTTTTTTTTATATACACGTATATACTGGGGTTTTTTTTTATGTATGTAATGGTTTTTTTTTTTTAATATGTACTGGAATTTTCTTTAATATGTATGTTTTTTTTAAAATATGTACGTTTTTTTTCTTTTAAATACTGTATATGTTTTTTTTTTTTTAATATATACAGGTTTTTTTTTTTATATATATACAGTTTTTTTTTTAAATATGTACTTTTTTTTAATATGTACTGGGGGTTTTTTTTTAATGTGTACTGTTTTTTTTTTTAATATGTACTGGGGTTTTCTTTAATATGTATGTTTTTTTAAAATATGTAGGTTTTTTTTTAATATGTATGTTTTTTTTAAATATATACAGGTGTTTTTTTTAAATATATATACAGGTTTTTTATATATATATATATATATATATATATATATATATATATATATATATGAGCATTGGGGGCATTTTTTATAAGCATTGGGGGTCTTTTTTATATGTATTTTTTATATATGTATATATGGGGGGTATATGTATTGGGGAGTTGGGGGGTTTGTATGTATTTGAGGGGATGGGGGACTGTATATTTGCGGGGTGGGGATTTTTTTTGTATGTATTTGGGGGTGGGACGTTTATTGCATTGCGGTGGATTTTTTTGGTATATTTTGTGCGGGGAATTGTGTGAAGGGGGAATGAATGAGTCTGAGGAGGGGATTGAGTGGGGAAAGTGACGGAGGGGGTGAGAAGAGAGATGAGGGGAGGGAGGAAAATAGAGAGTAAGAGTGAGGCACAGGGGAGAGAAATACATGTGAGGCGGGGTATTGAGTGAGTGGTAGTTAATGGAGAGAGTGAGAGGTGAGATGGAGGAGAGAGAAATTCATGGGAAGGAGGGAAATAGAGGGGGCTCAAGAGGTGGGAGATCAGGGTCTGGGGGGGAGGGGCAGTCAGAACTGTAGTCCTGGGCCCTGGGAAATCTGTCTGCCACCCTGTATGTGATGACTTGCTAATAAGCAGACTCACCAGTGCGATCAAATATTTTACAGGCACAAATTGTAACCCTTTCTCTGCACAGCAGAAGAAGGGTTAATGGTGCACTGTGCCATTTCTTGCTAGAATTGAATCCCAAACGCCAGCACTTATCGCTCTTAAACTGCACTATAAAATGTCACTAACACTCTCTGATACACACAGACACACTGATGTACACACATTCAAACACTGATACACACAGACTCTGATATACACACAAAGGCATAGTCTAAATGCAGATACATACATCATGCACACTCACACATGTACTGGTATACACATTCCCATATAGCACTATATGCACAGTATGCTGCTACAGTATATATCGGTGATATAACCCTGGTACAGGTCATTTATGTCGATTCTGGTACATAAATAGCATTACTTCTAATTAGATGTGTGATTTTGTAAAGCTGGGACTGTATTTTGCACTAGTTTGGTGGCAGGCAAACTTTAATTAACGGTTCCCAAAACGAATATTAGTTCCCTTATTTTTGAAAGGCCTGCACTGTAGAAGTTGAATTTAATTTGCTGAATTTGCCTTTTATTTTACTTCTACTGTCAAAAACAAACTATCACTAGCAAGGTAAAATGATGAGTCAGGGGGAGGGGGGGCAGTCAGCCCTTCATTTACATATCCAAATATGATAGAAATAATTAGTCTCTGTAAAATATTGTACCTGCTATTCACTGAACTAGTATTTCTTCGCTTTAAAAATGTAAGAACATGTAATAATCACAATAATTTTAAATTGTTTTTCAGATCAATCAGTTGCTAGTTTTCATTACGTTTATCTATTATGTCTTACGTCTAATGAAAGAATGGGTTTAATTAATAATACAATACTTTAATCAGACTGTCTTAGCAATATTATAGGAAATAATATTAATAGGGGATGTTTTAGCTTTAAATATGTTTGAAGACTAATCGAGACTGAATAATGATTTTTAAAAAAATAGTTATCAGGAGTACAAGTAAAAGTATAGAATTCAAACACAACTAATATGGTTTTCATAATATTCTGTTTTTAATATGTTTCTATATTAAAATAAATACATTCTGTAGTATTAGATAATAGTCATTGCATTTTTTTTTTAAATTATCATTATTCAACTCCTAATGCCATTTTAATGAGTTTTACTATACAGAGCATCCTTTGATTTCTATAGCAGGTTTTAGCCCTCCTCCCCAGCAGTGCAAGATCTTTGTAACACTTTTCTGTTAGTGATAATTTGTTACAAATGCTCCCAGCTCTTTGAGCAGTAAACTGTAACAGGCAATGTAACAAGGATACATTGTAGCTGCTGAGTTACACTGACTGAAGGATATATTGAAACTGGAAGGCGGTCATTAAGTGAACCCAGTGAACCAGGATCTTTGCTGATCGATCACGGGAGAATGAATCAAATGGCAGCTTAGGTAATTTGTTTTGAATAAAAGTCATTGAAGGCTGCATGTATAAATATAAAAATATATATAGATTTTTTATCATGTTTCTGAGCGCAAAATCCTTTTTTGCAGCAAGGCACTGCTCAATGCTTATTAGATTACTAAGGAACTTCAGCAATGTATTGTTCCTTAAAATTCAGATGAGATTCAATGGTGTTACATATTAAAATAAACATTTGAACTGATTATTCAGAATTACAAATACATCATCACACTGTCATTTTAAATGATATTTTAAGCTATAATATACTATCTAGTAGTGTGTATATTGTAAATCAAGCTAACGTTTTGTTTATTTCCTTTGTTTTATCTAAAGTAGTCTCTACATTTTAATACTCTCATAACGTAAACATTGATTAGCTGGAAAGCTTTTACTATGTTGGTTTGAATGTCACTTGAAATTGATTCTGCATTGTAACTATACTTTTAGCAGTATATCTACGTGGTTTTCCTTTGCATTTTTTATACTGCGTCTTCATTCTGTTTCTTAGATGCTGTTAACAATACATTCCTTTATAGTCTTAGAAAGGAGTGGTATCCATTTAAGTTGTCATTGTTATTAAAATAACAAAGGGGGTCCCACAGAGGCCTTTTTGCAAGCAGTTTGTAAAATCTGAAGTTCCCTGAGCAGTTTAATTGTGCGATTCCTGTCAGACTGTTCAAATATATATGAAAAGATAAAACAAAGGAATGCTGAAAAGTTTTGGGTTGCTAATATGTTTTATTTATGGCTTTGGCTGCATGTTACTTTCGTTGATTTTTGTTTCATGTTTCAAAAAGTTCCTGTGGAGATCACAAAGTGAAATCAAGTATTCAAACAGGGAAAGAGTTTACACAACATCTGCCCTGGGACATTGTCATATGAAAATATGAAGACATCGATGCCACAATTGTGCTGTTTGTCCCATTTTATTTCTCACTGTTGAAAATAAAATAATTTTGCAAAGGCGCAACTGATAAGTTCAACGATAGCAACATACATTGCAATAAAGAGAAATCACTCAACCATGTAGCTGCTTTTCTTGTATCTTAATGTTGGTTAATAAAGAAAGCTTTTTTTAAAGCATACCCCTAACATTGTCTGAGAGATGACCACCCTGGCCTTAGCTCTGGGAAACGACTGGTTCAGCAGAATTTCATATCAGTTCATCTCAGTATTTCCACGTGCATAATATGTCCCCAAACAATGAATAAAAAGAACATTGAATATTGTGCCAACATTCTCCTTATTCATTGGCTTACTGGCAATAGCATTTCTGGCAACCATCGTGTCAGAAAGACCAGTATATAATGCACAAGAAAGGTCATTTTGTAGGATTCGTGAAGAGGAGACAATACTGTAAATGTGAGCAGGCACATTGCTTCTTTGTCAATGAATCAAATATAGACCCCAAATCCTAACTCAGAATCCTAGTACAAACACAAATACCACAGAGAATATAATGTATACTGCTTTGCTTAGGTGCTAGTGTAAGGCTTATAATATAAAGTATATATATATATTGTGGGAAAGGAATATTAAAGGGATTTCTGATTATAAAGCGACACTTGTTTTGTAATGAAAACTATTATACAACAACATTTAGCCAAAATATTAAATGGAGGATAATATAGGATAATGGATGTGGTCAGGCTGAAAAAAAAACTCGGTAAAGTAAATTTGTAAATATATTGTTTAAATATGTGGACTACATTTGTAATGAAAGAGCTCCACTTCTCACTCTGGAACAGGTCTAGCTGGTAATAGGTCCTCTTGTGTGGTTTAAATGTATATTACAATTATACAAATGGCACTTCCTAAGTAAATAGACTAGTTGGGTGTACAAAGGTAGTCAAAGTTTTTTTAATCGCGGGGCACCTCTGAGGATGACTACATTCTTAAAGAGAAATGAAAGAAGAAGGATAATAAGCCTTTCAGGAAAACATGCTTAGGTAGGTACACTGTAAAGTTAAATAAACACCTCTTTCATACTTTTTTTAATGCACGTTGAACTTTGTCTTCATTTGCCGGGAACTATTCAATGACAGACTAAGAAAGACTTTCATGTTTATATGTGATGAATCAAAGGGAGGTTCCTACTTTTAAAGAGGCAATACCAAATGCTCAGAAAGATTGTTTTTACATGAGCGATTTCCTGCAACTTAAATGAATTGCATTTAGTGTTTGCAAAAATAATCTTTGTCAGTGCTAGCATTTTCAGACCCCTAAGCATAAATAACTCTTGGGCCATTCATCCACCACTGGGGGCAGTAAAACTGGGCCCAAAATGGCTCATATTATTCAAAGCAAAAAAATGAGTTTTAATGGGACTAATCTTTCATTAAAAAAAATGTTGCAAGATAAATTCCTACAACTAAAACTGCAGTACACCTATTGCAACCCATACAAATTGACATCGAAGGGGCATAATTTGTAAGGGGGATAATGAATCAAGGTCTCCCAATTGCAAAAACAAGGAAAAAAAACATACCAGATTTATGAGAACTCCTAATCATTGCTTTCAGTTGGGTAACTTTTTTTTTAAGTTGGTACCATTTTTTGCCGCACCTTGGAGTCAGAAGATTTTAATATACAGTGATCGAAGTGTGATGGCTCTTCTCCTTGTGACCTTGGGCAAGTCACTTTATCTCCCTGTGCCTCAGGCACCAAAAACATAGATTGTAAGCTCATCTGGGCAGGGACTGTGTCTGTAACAATTCCTATGTGCTTTTACCGTGCACTATACTGTAATTGTGAAGCACTTTGAGTCCCATTGGGAGAAAAGAGCTACATGAAATAAAACTATTATTATTATACAGCACCATTGCCTTTTTTATTTTTAACCCCAGTTTTTATTTACAATTAAACATTCTTTATTTTCTACTTTCCTAATGGAAAAAAAAGTTCATTTTAGAAGTCAACTTCCTACTTTTACAATGAGAACAACTTGGTGGGGAAAGCCACAGAAGAGATGCTATGATAGAGCACACCTAACAACAGTGTAACGATAATAATAACAATTAACTTTGAATGCGGATACTTAAAATAATGGAGTCTTACAATGGTGCTCACAATACTGTTAACAGGTAGACAGTACTATAAACATATATAAAGTACATGAATACAAACTGTGACAAAGACCAACAGCTGAAAGTGGTTTATACAAAGTGACTATAAATAAACTAAAATCTAAAACCTGAGCAGCCTTGATGGCAGTAACTGTTGTCTTTTAAAGTTTTGGAGACAGACGTACAAAGATAAATAGTATATCTACTGTATATTCCCCCCAAATCAATTCTGCTTGTCAACTTCAAAGCTTAGTTGTAATAGATATCATTGGTATTTAAGCAGTATTGTTATAGAAGCTGTGAAATATAGTAAGATAGGTAAAAGGGAGGAATATAGTTGGCAGTGTTGCTAAGATAGCAACATATAGGAGGATGGATACCTGGCTGGTAATTCTGCTAGTAGGTTAGCTTCGCGATATCTCAATAAATATTCAAAATTGGTGGAAACTGAGAAAATACAACAGGACTCTGTAAAGCTAAAACTGGGCTACAATACCATGATTTAAATCTCCTAGTAATCAGCCTCCGCTCCTCCGACCCCAGACGCGGGCTGGCAAATGTATCCCCCCACTCTCTGTAACTGCCTCGAGGCTGCTCTTGCCGTGTGACGTCACACATTATGTACACGACCAGACGTACTTTTCACTGTGCAATCATTTCAAATACATTTAAACAATAACCCCATGAATATCACTGTGCAATATTAAAATGCATTACTTAAACCCCTTCATTACCGTAGTGACTAACCACCATTATGGTAATGAAAGGGTTAACCCTTTTTTCCAACCCCCGGGGCCCTAATCACCCTTACAGGGGCAAGTACCCCTTCACTCACCCCACCTACCCCCAACAAGAGTACCTCCCCCATGGTAATGGGAAAACTTGGATAATAGCGCTTTTGCCCATTCAAAAGCCTAACAAATATATATTACATTAAATATACATTAAAATAAAAATATACAGTAATAAAAACTAGCCATTAAATCCATGGAATGTCACTGTGTCCCCTGCCAGGATGAAGGCCATGCTCCTCATCTTCAGCTGCATCAACACATACATCCAATAAAGGGCAGATGCCCATAAAAGAAAAAATGCAAAATGAATGCAAAATAATCACATGCTATGGCACAAAAAGAAATAAAAACTGTAAATCAAGTGAAATTAATCCATCCTAGCTCAAGGTTGATGGATCCTCAATTTGACAAGAAGCAATGGATCTTCCGTTGCTTGAAGAGCAGTCTCCAGTGAGCAGAACTTCTTTCTTTTTCTTTTCTTTATTTCTTCTTTCTTTTCTTCTTGCAGCTGTTTACTCATCGTCAACTTTTTCCTGTCAAATGCTTCTCACCTTCTGAGCTGTTTGGGGAGACACAGATAGACACTGCATCTGTCCTTCTGCACAGCTCTGCCAGACTAGTGGTTGGCCCAGGAGAATTAACGCTGCAGAGGTCCCAAATCAGAAGCAGGGACCTCACCGAGTTAATCCTCCCTGGCCGCTTACTGTTTTCACGCGTGGCTGCAGTGTGGTCTGGCTGCTGCACATGAGCCCGATTGGAAGGAAAAATGGCAACAGGGTTTTTTTTTTTTTTTAAATATACTGTGTTACATTATTTGTTAGTGGTAAAAAAAACATCTTACAAATTCAAAACTATTACTCTCATGCATTTTTGGGGTTACATTTAAAGATAGCTGCCATATTACTTAGTATTATTGCTTATGGCGTATGCAAATGTATACTCACCAACAATGAAAGGAAGGGAACTAGGTAGAAATGGGCAAATTCGCAGTGTAAACTGCTTTTACTCACATTTTACAATTTTTGAGTATTCATTGGAGTTAAAAAAAAAAAAAAGCAGCGATAGTGTTTTTCATATTTGAATTAAAAAAATGGAAAAACTATTTCAAAATTATATTTTTTTATTCGGAAACAAAAGTCAAATCACATTTTGACATATTTGCCCATCGCCAGAAGTAGGTACTTTTAATTATATTTAGTCATGACACTGGAGGTTTCAAGTTGACCCCTCCATACACAAGATCAAGTGATCAACTCTAAAAAAAAAACAATAGATCACTGATTTTACATAATCAATTTCCAGTTATATCACCAGTTATGACAAGCCTGGCCAATCAAGCAGAAAGGCTGCCCAGTCTCCCTGTATAATGATGTCACCCCTAAGCACTTAATTACCCTATCATGTGTCATACACTGTCCCTGTTTTATGTGAACATGTTGTGTCTTCAGCTCTGTGTTTTTCTCCTGTTGTTTCTAAGTTACCTTTACCCTGGTTTCTGTCTCCTGAGGTGCCAGCAACTACCCTTCCCAGACCCCTGGGGTTTTGGTATGTTCCTCCCTCCATAGCACTTGGTAGACCTGCCCTGTTTACTTCTTGACCAGTCTGCAGTACTTCCTTCTCAAAGCTTGCAGCCAGGTGAGCGATCTCCCCAAATGCTCTTCATGTCACCGTATTGGTTTTTCACCGTCTCCTAATTTTTGCATCCCTGAAGCATTTTCTATTCATTTCTGTTTATGCTGGGGAATAAAGTTTATCAGAAATTCAAGGAGGGCACCATTTTTCATGAAAAAGGAGATGAGTTTACCTGCCTGTCAAAGTGTACTGAGCCCCAAGAAGTCTAGGGCAGAACAGTGAAAAAACAGCTTTACAAGGGAGGTTGCACAGAGACAGCTGCAGTAAAAAACAGCTTTATTGCAGACAGAGACTGAACATAGGCAGCTGCTGAAGTGAGTAAACCCACAGCATCTCAGTACTGCTGCACAAGCCAACATACAAGTCCCTCAGATCCACACCTGTGCTACATCCCAACAGATAGTCTACTAAGGGTCACACTATGGACATCCAGCCAGGTCATGCATCAGAGCTACAGACACCAGTGAGTACAGCTATCTGAGATAGTCGACCATCATTAATGCAGGCAACAGACTGCATGAAACACACATTGGCCATGGCCTACAGACACCAGCAGCATGGCAGAACTCAGAGTCTCACCAGACACCACACAAAAGATTGACACTGCAGACGCTGAGTTCTTTACACCATGTGGCAAACTAGGGGGCACTAGATTTTCTGGGGGGGGGGAGGGGAGGGCGCTGCCCTTACAGAGGCCCCATGCTATTCTCCAAAGCATTTTAAATGAAATACCGGGGGATTGCACAAGACCTCTGTAACTCCCTTACCTTATCTCCAGCGGCTTCTGGCGACACATCGCCATGGCAATGCGGTGTCAAATGACAACGCAGGGTCACATGATGTAGTGACATCATAAATACCGGTGACAAGGTAAGGGGGGGGAGAGCAGACAGGTGGGGCAGACTAAAAAGTTGTGCACCCCTGCTTTACACAACTGCAACCGATGCAAGAGAGCACAAGACCTAAACACACACCCAAACAGAAGGCCCACGAAAAATATGAATCTACATTGACAAACAAACAGCGTGATCATTTAGAAAAAGCCTGGATAAATACTGGACTTGGACTGTTTAATGTTATAAATATTAGTGATCATTAAAATCAGCTTAAGTAGCTCAATAGAGGTTAAGTCGTAGACGGTACCAACTACTAAACGTGAACTGCAGGAATCAATTGATCTGGAACGCTACGGATTTGAGGAGATGGCTATCATGGAAGCTGGAAGCCAGAGAAAGGACCTCTTGCTGGTGACTGCATCATAGCGTTCAAGCACATCCTGACATTCAACAAGGTCCTCGAACACAGTGCGATCTAACGTATCTAGCATAATTGGAAATGGTACCAGGGCAAGAGTTTCCGCAGAGGCCACAAGTGCAAGGACTAACTACAGTCAAAAAGAGGTAGCCATGAAATTGGAGAGACATTGCTAAAGGTTGCTGCTGTGGCTGGCACTCGGCACTAAGAGAACACAGTGAGCAGGGATCCTGGAGTTCCGTCTTCGGAAAAGAAGCAGGTGACCGCCCATAATCCAACCCCCCGATCGACGTCACGCGCCGACGTCGCGAGTCAGCTGACGCGGAAGCTGAACGGTTGCTGATCGGGACAACGAGGAGGGCCGTGCATCAACGCAGCAGAAGAAGCGGAAAACGTCCAGACACCCCTGTTCCTGCGGTTGTTATTTATACCGAGATGCCTATACCAATTTTTATTCTGTGAGTTTTTATAACCGTTTTTATTTTCCATAAATCTGACAATATTACCCTATGGGCCTTGCGCTTTTTTCTTTTTTCTTTCCATGAAATTGGAGAGAGCCTGTTGTGGCAGGACAGCATGTAGGCGAGGTCAGGCAATAGTCCACATGTGCAGTTTCAGGGTAAACCAAATGTTGAGTGGTTTTATTTCTCCACAACACAAATAAACATTTGGGAACACTGTCCCTTTAAGGCAAAAAAAACCTCATAAATGGAACACTTGCTCCCCATAGGTAGATCTTGCTAAACACTCCAGGCCCTATCTATCAGGCTGGCTGGCTTTGTCCAGTTCCCAACCACTAAACATATATCACAATGGTTATAAAACAATATGAAAGTCCTTACTGTATCTTTGGGTGGGAATCTCTGTCTCTAGAGAGCGGTTAGGAAATCCTTCTGGATAAGCGCTTGCACAGAACAGCTCTGTAGTCAGCCACCTACTACAAGCATTAGCCTCTTTATCATACTGGTTGTCAGCTGTTTCAGCTTACTTCCTGATTACCCAACTATTCTTACTGGGCTAACCTTCTGAGTGCTTGATGAAGGACTCAGATGTATGTGTCTCAGGCATAATTATCAGTACCTGACTTCGCCCTGTCACACCCATATAGAAGAGGAGGAGTAGAGGACCACTGCTGCTGCTGCTGCTGATGCCACTGCTACTACTTCTAGGAAGGACAAACTGAAGGGGTTGTTGGACCAGATTGCATTTTGCTCCCACATCCCCCTTTTTTACAGTCTGCAGTAATTCCTTCTCAAAGCTTGCAGCCAGCTGGGTGGTCTCCCCCAACTGCTGTAGCTGTCTGTAAGGGAGTGAAAAGGTTAACTCACTTCCCGGACTGCACGGGTGTCAGATTGCACACCTGAATAGGGAGGTGTGCACAATCAACTCCTGATGGAGCAGGGATAAAAGACAGGAAGCTGTCAGAGACAGAGAGACTGCTTTCCTCCAGAGAGAGAGAGGAAATAAAAGTTTTCCCAGCCGGGAGAGTCTGGCTGTTATGGACCCTAGAACTGAAGGAAGCAGGCCTGTGGGTCCAGCTGGGAATCACACCAGGATAAAGATCGCTCCCCAGAACTGGCATTCCTAAAGGAGTTAAGGAGCGACGCAGAGACCCTGTGAAGGAATCCCTGCAATTCAGATAAGACTTTTTATATTACTCCCTAAATATTGTTGCATATGTTTTGGGTTGGGAACCAGGTTAGTTGTCCAGCGCCGTTAGCTAGGGACCCGCTGGTGTAGTTAGTTTCCCTAATGGGAATAGGATTTTATTTTATTATTTTGTGTTTTGCCTTAAAGGGGCAGTAGCCCCAATGTTTTGGTTGCTGTTTGGTGGCAAATAAACCACCATAGTTAAGCTTTGTACAGTGTCTATGCGTCTGTCTGACCTCGCCTACAGGCCACTCCGTCACACTGTCATAGTATTGTTTTTTTCAACTTCTCTTAATGTATGCATCCCCAAATAATTTCTACTCATTACTGTTTGTGCTTTTGAATAAGTTTTTCAGAAATTCAATGAGGACCCCATTTGCATGAAGAAAGAGGTGATTTTAACTGCCTGTCAAAGCGCTCCGAGCCCCAGGAAGCCTAGGACAGAACAAGCTTATTTATGTTTTATTTTTTTTAGAGAGATCTTACTTGTAATTTCTCACTGAACTATTACTTTTAAAACAAGTGGTCTCACTTGGATGAATCTGGTAATACAAAGGTTAACAATATTATCAGAGAATACTATAAAATATAAAATGATGTGGCTATCTTTTTTAGATTCCAAATGAAATCCTGCTGACTTTTATTGGTGCTCATTACCTTCTTGAGGCATGGACCAACTTATTCCTTGAGAATGGACCCGGACCATTTGTTATTAAAATACAGGACAAGCTAGCTGAGCAAATTTTCAAAAGAGTCAGGTCAGGATTGAGCAAATTTCAAAAGATTTCCTGAAAAGCACATGAGTTATGTTTAATGCACCGGACCTAACTTACAATGAACTCAGGAGAAATTACACAAAACATTTTTTTCCTATTAATGTTTATGCTGAATACTTCCAAATCATCATTCAACAATATGAAGAATAGACTCTAGTGGGCTTAATCACTAAACTTCGATAAGTGCACTGATGCACTTTAAGTGCCTTTTTTGAGCGATATTGCATGTGTAGCAGGCCCAACTTCCGGATCTGCCGCAGGATCGGAGGTCTGAGTGAGTGAGAGAGGAAGGGGGGAGTGAGTGATAAGAAATAGGGCAGGAGGTGGGGTTTGAGTGAGAGGCAGGGGGAGGGGGAGAGAGATTTGAGAGGCAAGGGGGAGAAAGAGTAAGGAGAGAGTGAAAGGAGTGAGGGGGAGAGAGTGAGAGAAGTGAGGGGGAGAGAGAAAGAGGAGGGGTGTAGAGAGAGGAGGGGAGAAATAGAAGGGGGAGGGAGAGGAGGTGGTAGGGAGAGTGAGAGGAGGGAGTGAGAGAGGAGGGTTAGGGACCGAGAGAGGATGGGGGAGAGAAAGTAGGGGGATAGAGTGAGTTAAAGAGGAGAAGGATTCAGTGAGAGAGAGAGAGAGAGAGGGGGGGGGATTGAGTGAGACAGGATGGGAGAGAGAGGGGAGTGAGTGATAGAGGGGAGAAAGGGAGGAAGAGTGAGAGATAGGGGAAGAGAAAAAGAGGGGTGAGAGAGATGGGGGAGGTAGGGGTTATTAGAGGAGGGGAGGAGAGAGAGGAAGGATAAGAGAGAGGAGAGGAAAAGAGGTAGGGTAATGAGAGGGGAGAGTGAGAGAGGAGGGCAATTTAGTGAGTGAGGAGGGGGATTGAGTGGGAGAGAGGGGGGATTTAGTCAGAGAGGGTGGGGGTAGAGGGGGAGAGAGAGTGAGAGGGGGAAGTGAGTGAGACAGGGCCAGAAAGGGAGGAATAGTGTGAGAGAGGGGGAAGAGTGAGAAAGAGAGGGGTGACAAAAAAGAAAGGGGGGAATGATAGGGAGGGAAAGAGGGGTGAATAGAAAGGGGCCAAGAGAGTAGTCAGAGAAAGAGGGGGAAGAGTGAGAAAGTGAGAAAAAGTGAGAGAGAAGGACAGAGGGATAGAGAGGGAAGAGAGAGGGGAGAAACAGTGAGAAGGGGAAGAGTGAGCGAGATTGGGGGAAAGTGAGAGAGGGAGTGAGAGACAGAGGGGGCAGTGATCTTCGTACTCCCTTCAATTAGAAGTCACATCTTTTCTGGTTACAGCACTTTGACCAGGTACTTTCTGCTCTGCTACTAAACAAAATGTCATTATTTATACACTTTCTACAAACACTGCTTCACTGAACTATCTACAAGGAAAGGAAAAGTCAAAACCTAACCCCTCTGGAGGATGCATAATATGTGAGGTAACTCTTAGGCCCAGATACATCGTATTGACTTAACAAGGCATTAACTTATCATTAAGTGCTAACAGGTACAGGATCTTCAAAGCTCAGTACTGCAGTATAAAATGCTGTTTTCAGTGTTAATAATATGCATAGGAGGTGTTCCCTGTAACAGCGCTTATCCACATAAATCCGTTATAGTAAACACAGGGATTTACCGATGTGTTTCTTAGGTCATACCTAAAGGTAGTTTTAGCTCCCTCCAGAGCCTGAAATATGGGTTTTCTCCCTCTCTCTCCTAAGCGTATTGGAGTATATTATATGAATCTGCTAAAGACTTTGCATGCCTGAAAGATGCCTATTACTAGACTAAACATTGCTTACTGATAAGGAAATAAATTCCTTTTGCTTTTGATATGAGTGTTACTTTGTATTATATTCGGTTAGGTTCTGCCTAGAAGCCATATCTGTACCAACAAGGGAAAAGAGAAAAATTATTGGTTACCATGTGAATCTGCATCTACACCCCTACACAAATGTAACTATTTCTGCACCTGTACATTTGTGTTACTCATAACAGCTAAAATCTAATTACAATTACACATTTATGTGGTTGTTAAATAACCTGCCAGTTATATCACCCCAAAACAGGCTATTCTCTTTTAACCCTTTTGGTGCCCTGTAGACATAGCTACGACGTCACGGGATCTGGCGATCCATTGGGCGCATGACACAATAGCTTAATCATTATCTTTATGGTTGTTTCTCTAGTGGCTGTGAAGTGGGGACAAGTCCCTCCAGGGTGCTGTTAAACTCCTCTGGATAAGGTGATCTGTACAACCATGTAATAAAATTGAAAGATGGATAGGACGGACCATATAATGTTCCTGTGAGTGACTGTAGCGTGACACTATATAACGTGGTAAATCCAAACAAGTTATCAAGTGCCTGTCGGCAAGAAACGCGTCAGAGGAGCCTGTTGTTTATTTATAATGTTGTTTGTTTATATCTCAAGGCATTATGCCTTAATAAATTTGCCTTATTTTTATCCCGCCTCCAGCCCGAATTTTTGCAGTGCTTGTTCCAGTTTTTTACAATGTTTATCTAGTGGTGCTCGCATTGTACACTCCTGTGGAAGTGGAACAAAAGCAAGACTCCTCCTCTTCCGTTCTGCCCCGTGACAGGGCGATCATGTGACCGCGAGTGCTGGAGGGCCTCTCTAGTACTCAAATGGTTAAGCAAGTGTCTGTTAGGGGCTCCTTGTATCAAGTCCAAGTAAGATTCAGGGCCACTGAGGTGACACATGCAAGCTCATATTCAGCATCAAATGTTAGAAACACTATAAACATACGTTTTGCATCGGACACAGAACTAAAACATTGTTGTGCTTCAAAGAACACTTTTCTGTGCACTAGATACCCAGACCCTCATTAGAGACATTCTATAACCCAGCGGTATGCTAAAGCGTCTCGCGATCAAAAAGTATGTAACTAAAGTTTCTATCATTATAGATTTCTTTAACACAGGTGATAAATCATTGCTAAGGAAACTGAGTCTCAAAGAAAAACTTCTTATAAAAAATCACACTCATTTTAAAGAACCATTTCCTTTATAAAAGGAAAAAATATTTCCTCCCCGGTTGGAAAGCAAGGGGTCTCTGTGTAACTCTTGCGCTACCCACGAGCAAGACAGGACCCCGGGACTGAGGTGGGGAAGTATAGAATCCCGCACCCACAGCAGCGGAAGCATGCCTGGCAGGCAGATTGTCCATATAGCCGGGTCTGGGTTGGAGAGAGTGGGTTAGTCCTAATACTTGCCAAGGTCTTGGAATGGAGAGATCAGAATAGTCAAAGTCCGTTAAGCGGTGGTCTGGGGTTGGAGAGGTCAGAATCGTGGAGGTCTGTATAGCCGTGGTCTGAGTTGGAGAGGTCGCAGAGTCAAGCGTAAGCCGGGGTCAATATCCAGAGTGGTTCAGAAGTCAAGCCGGGTCGGTACACGTAGAATCAAACTGCAGGAAGGAATACATGACAGGAATTCCCTGTCTCTCTAGGAATTCCCTAGACTCTCGTGGGGCCGAGCCCCCCCAGAACAGATAAGAACTCTTTTCTATATTGAGGTGCCTAAAGACTGTATATATTGTTTATTTATACTATTACATGTTTTGGGGTGATAACCAGATTAACTGGTGGTCCCGTTATAGAAGGCTGGAGCTGCATGTTTAGTCAGTCTCCTATGAAGGAGTAGATGTTTATTTTATGATTTGCTTTGTCATAAATGGACGATGGGACGGTTATTGTATTATCTAACCCCTGTAAATAAACCCTGTGTAAAGAAATACAGAGTTTCCTGCCTTAATATTGGATGCAAGATACAGTAGCGTGATGCAGACATCACTATATATATATATATATATATCAAAGGGATATGGTGCGCTGTGTACTAACATCCTAATATAGAGATGGAAATATGTCTAAATATGCTGCCACAGTGTCACAGGTTATACACATTAACCAAAAATAGATACAAAACAAAATAAACAAAGGCCCAAGGAAAGACAATGATTGGGGGTATGTCTGACTGAACAGACTATATGGACAAAACAGTGGATCCGTTGAAATGTGGAAATTTGATCATAGTCCCAAGTTGGTAAGAACCTGAAAAATTATGAAAGAGAACCAATATTGTGAAGTATAGTATTACTGGTTTATATGCGCAAAAGGTAGACAGCTACTTACAGTGTCGCAGACAGTAACAGCATTGTGGATAACAATCCCTGCATGGTCAAGGTGGTGGATGTCGGTGACTATGCCTCCAAGCTGGTATTTCCTGGAACAACTAATTGAATCCAGAGCTCCAGCTCTCGCGGGTCCTTTCCTCCTTATCATGTGAGATGACATCAGGGCAGTCCGGGGAATCCGTCAGCTGTGATAGTCCTACAGCTAGTACTGTTGCCTGTGCTACTGGTTCACTGACTGCACGGCATGGATGTATCAGTGCGATCTAATGCATAAAGTTAAGCCAAAAACTGCCAGCCTACGCGTTCTGATTCAGACAGAAACTTCCTCAGGGGTTTTTGTAATTATATACACACACACACACACACACACACACACACACATATATATACACACACACATACGAGAACACAAAAAAAGAGTAGCCCTAAACTTATATACGTGATAAAATAAAATAGCAACATGTGATTAATAGGATTAATGGAGTGATACTCATACAACAGTCCAACAAGAAAGTCTCATCTGTTTCTGTTGCTGTAGGGGAAGGCCTCTCTGCTCTCATGGGTCAGCCCCCTTGTGTGCTATGTAGTGTCTTTCTGCTCAGTCCTCTTTCTCCTCTGTCAGCACCCTTGTGTGCTAAGGAATCTTCTGGCATTCTCCCCCAGGAGGCTTTTTTAGAGTCCTAATTAGCCAGCTGGTGTCTGGTTAATTGCCTGGCTGCAATTGCTGGATTTAGAGGCAGTTTTTCTTAAACAGGGATAAGTCCCTGTTACATACTTCCCCTGTTTGTGGGAAGCTCTGACTTACCACAGCTAAAGCCCATCCTTCCACTCTCACTTGGGATATCCCTGCGGCTCAAATGAGAGTGGATGGAAACCTTCAGTCCTGCTGGGATTGGAGCCCTTTCTCCAGGTAAGTAGTGTCTCCTTTAGAAAGTGATTGAGATCAGCACTCTTCAGTTGCTCGAGGAGGACTTTTTCCAAGCACACTCTTTCTTCTTATCGCTTGGTCATGCGTTTTCCCTTGAATCAGGCGATCCTTTCTTCCTGTAGTCTGGGATGACCACCTGTGTTGGATTGTGTAGCCATAATCACTGGTGGTTCAAGCTGGGTGGAGTTTTTATCCATACCGATTGACTCCCGTGGCATCTCAGTTTGGAAGTTACCTAATGTTGTACCTGTAGAGGTGTGAACACTGAAACAGTTCTAGCTCAATCTATCCAAAGATTGAATCTTTCTAGTGGCTTTTTCCATTGTGAGGACTCTGGCTTGGGCTATGGGGCCACAGTAGCTTGACTGTATTGGTATTGTGCTTCTCAGTCATAATTCAGTTCTCCTTTCCTGAATTGTGTGGATAGCCAATCGTACTACTGAGATGGCATTGCGGGTGCATTTATAGCAATGCCCAGATTGCTTGGTTGTGATGTAGGACCTGTATCTGGATTGAATCACCCCAGCAGCTTCCTCTATTTGTTTGTAGCATCTTTGCTGCAGACACTTCCTAACATTTGACTGGAGTAAAATGACACATTGCTTCAAATGTTCATAGTTCTCTCTTTGTCGTTGCAGTCTCCATATGGATTGGCGAAGGCAGGCTGCTTTATTGTGGTGATTAGCAGAGAAGTTTTCATTCCTCTGTAGACAGCCTGTACGGTGAGCGTTGCAGAGCGTTTGCACAGATAACTCGCTTGGACAAGAGCTTTGCAGTATATCTAAATGACTGCTACTTTTCTCCCTTTTCGACAAGTTTAGTTCTTGCTTCAGTTTCTGGGCCTTCTCGTGCTCCTTCTCATACTGAGTCACCTGGCCTCTAAGCTTTGCCTCCAGCGATGCTCTGGTGATGCTCAGGGAAGCCTTCAGTTTCTCATGCTGCTCTGCAAGGACATATTTGTTTCTCAGATGTTCTTGCAGCACTTGTACCTCTTTTGCATACTGCAAATTTTCATCCAGCAGAGTGTAACACGTAGCTCACCACAAACAAAGCGCGACCGCGGTGCTGAGGTAGGGAATTGGTTAACGCCGACCCACAGCCACGCTGGCGCGCCTAGAATGTAGAGTAGTCGTTCAAGCCAGGTCAGAGTTATAGATTGGAGAATAGTATAAGTACTTGTCAGGTCTGGAGTGGAGAGTTGCGGATCGTCAGCGTGCGTAGCCAAGTTTCGGATTGGAGAGTATTGGATCATTGGAGTACTTAGCCAAGGTCAGGACTGGAGACAGGAGAATGGTCGTTCATAGCCGGATCAGGAGAGGAGAGGTGCGGAATCCAAGAGACAAGCAAAGTCAGGCAACAAGAGGTTAAACAAGCAAGGCAAGGTCACAGGAACTAGAATGCAGCAAGGTGCGACATCACACTAGACTATGCTCAGCAAGGACTAAATGCAGCAGGAAGGTATTTGAAGGAGGAGCCTCCAATAGCCAGCCAGGGCGGAACCAGGAAGAAGACCTCAATAGGCTGCTGGTGCACGGAGGCGAGTCCTAGGATGCAGCCTAATCAAGGATGGGGCGGGACCGATCGCGCGCCAACTCGCGCGCGTCACAGAGGTCAGGGGATGGAGCTTGAGGCGCGCGTCACTCCCACGCCGGTCCTGTCCATCACCAGAGCGGGGGCGGGGCTTGGAACGTGCATCAGCAGGGAGGCTGGATGAACACACCCATCGTGTGTCAGAGCAGGGGTGGAGACAGAATCCACGGACGGGAAATCAGACCGTGCTAGATGCGCACGCGCGCGTAGAAGGACCACGAGACCACGCATCCAGAAGGGTTGTTGAGGTGAGGAGACGGTCTGCGACCGCCAGGATGGCGAATCCTCACACAGAGATCGCTGCTTCTCTTCGGCATTCTGGAGGAGCATACGCAGACCTTGCAGTTGGTTCTGCAGTAGGTGCTCTGCTTTTGTACGTTGCTCCAATGCTTCTAACTTTTTATCTTACAATAGTTTCTTTATTTTTTCTAGGTTGTGCAGATTTTCATTCTTTTCATTGACGTGGTCAGTCAAACAAGAATTTTCTTCTTTCAGCCTTGTATTTTCTCTTTTTACAGTCTCTATAATATTCAGGGCCTCCTTATAGTCCTACTTCCATTAACGTACTTCTGAATTGAGACTCCCGGTCTCCTGGCGTTCGACTTCTATCTCTAGGTTGAGGGTGTGAAGCTCCTTCTAAGATACTTTAAGATCCATACTAAGACTGTAGACAAATTTTTGAGACATGTACAGCTCCTCAGCAAGCCTTTGAAGTTCCTTTTTAGAGACTTCCCGTTCTGTTGCAACTGCTGATCTCTTGGTGTGAAGCAGCCAGCTCTATGCGGAGAGTATGAACCTCATTCTGCGATATTTCCACCTCTTTCCAGATACTGTTGACCACTTGGTGTGAGGCATTCAGTTCTATGTGGCGATTGTGAACCTCATTCTGAGAGACCTTCAACTATTTATGGCAATTTTAAACCTCTTGCTGAGAGAGACTAATCTCTTTCAGTGCATCCTCATACTTCTGTTTTATCTTACCAATCATTCTGTAACAATTGCTCTGCGTTTCCACCATGGTGGCATTAGTAGGGTTTGCAGTATCTAGATCAGTCTTTAGATCCTCCAATTCAGCCCTGGTCAAACAGTAAATTGCGAACATAGTCTTCTGTAGCTCAGCATTATTTTCTCTCTCCAGTTTCAATTGTTCACATAGCAGATCACAGTCATACCTGGCAGATTGCAGTGTATCTTCAGGACTGGTCAAGGGATTGTCACATATTGGTTCCGGCTTCACTTCCTTGGTATAATTGAAGGGTTTCTCACTGTCAGCACCAGACAGACACTTCTTTGGGGTACATGACTTCTGCCTTGGGCCCTCTGGATATTCTGTCATCCGGTGGACGAATTCTCCATTTGCTCTAGACTGCAGGGCATATCCCCTCCCTCCCTTTTCCTCCGCGGGATCTGCGGACATGTCTGTTCCTTCCACGGCAAGTGAAGAACCACTTTTCTTTTTCTGCCTTTTTATTTTGGACAACTCCGTCCCATCAGGGATACTGGAGTATTCTTTATTTGAAACTTCAGCAGTTTCACTGTATCCACCATGCTTTCCTTGCAGTTGTGTTATGTGGCATAAATATTCAGTGATCTGCTGCTCTCGCTCTTGCTCCTGCCGATTACATTCGTCATCATAGAGACCAGTCTTTTCGGTGTGTACCGAGTTCAGGCATCTCCACCATCCTAGGGGTGTTTTGTGGGTGTGACTTGGTTCAGGTTCCACATAAGAGATATCTTCATCCTTATCCGTTTCCGAATAGGCCTGGAAGAGCCACTCTTCCGTGGGGTCATGTTTTTCGTGGTATCAAGTGCATTCTTCTTCCTGACCTCGGGAGGCGCTATTGCAGCTGTTTTCTCTGTATTTGCTAGCTGGTAGTTCTACAGGTGAGCAGATTTTGCTTGCAGAGTTCGAAGCTCTCACAGGCATCTCTGTAGACTTTTTCTCTACTTTGGTAGACTCTGATACATTACCAGTACTGTGCACACATTCTTCTTCATCAGTCATACTGGATGTGCACTTGCTAAGAAAAACTTCTGCAATTTCCTTGTGACCACAGCACATTGCTTGCTGCTGCAGTTACTGGGCTCGTTGAAAAAAATATTCCTTTTTCTGCTGCCTTTTTTCTGGGGCCACAAAGGCATCCTCCTCATAATCAGAATAAGGTCTGAAGGGACACTGCTCCATGTGGCTGGGCTATTTACACCAGGAACACATTTTCTTCCCCACTCTTGCACAGTCTGTATTTAACTTCAGCTGGGCGGTCATTTTAAAAACCTATGGGGGATTTTTTTTCTTCAAAAGTGGTGGGGTAGACTCTTGTCACGGCATCAGTCCCTTGTGTGTTTCACCATCTGTCGCAGTCCTCCCAGTCAAACTGTGGCATTGTGGCTTTCTCCAGTGCAGTGTATATTTCCTGCATGGATGTGTTGCCCTTTAATTCTGGTCACTTCTGCACGTGATTCTTTGCTTTGTTACTCAGGCTGTTGCAGGAACTGTAGGTAGGCAAAAGCACAAACAATTTCACAGGCAGTCTCGAGAGCCCCTTTGAACTTCAAGGGCTACCTCTCATCCCAACTTCTAAAAACATATGTAAGAGATGTGTGCAGAGGTACACTAATGCAGACCGATTAGGTGAAATTAAAACATTGCTTTATTGAGCCTTTTCCTTTAAATTCTGTACAGTATACAAAACAAATTAAACAAACACCTACTCCTATTCAGGAGTTTGACTAAACATTTACTCCAGCCATTTCTAACAGGGGGCTAGTTAAGCTGGTTACCATCCCAAAACATGTACTGTACTCATACAACAGTTCAACAAGAAAGTGGCTTATGTATTTCTGTTGCTGTAGGGGAAGGCCTCTCTGCTCTTTTGGATCAGTACCATTGTGCGCTATGCAGTGTCTCTCCATTCAGTCCTCTTTCTCCTCTGTCAGCACCCTTGTGTACTAAGGAATCTCCTGGCATTTAACCGCAAGAGGCGTTTTTAGAGTTCTAATTAGCCAGTGGGAGCTGGTTAATTGCCTGGCTGCAATTAACCAGCTCCCTGCTGGATTTAGAGGCAGTTTTTCTTAAACAGGGATAAGTCCCTGTTACACAGCGTATATATGAACATAAGAGGGATATAAGGATTGGGAGCAAAATTGCACTATTGGTGTCTTTATTTTCTTCCATGCCCTGATGAAATTTGTGCACCTGCTGTTCTTCATTCATTGTCACTGTGGCTACCTAAGCCCCTGGCAATCAATGTTGACCATTTAAAAAAAATGTGATTACTTTCCGCAGTCGGGATAAAAGTCGTCCTCTTCATCTTCAATAAAGAAGCCCCCCAGAACCAATCGAAAAAAGAGCCGATGCCCGACCATTAAAATTCAAATCCTGCCCTGATGGCTAACAAACAAAAATAACACAAAAACTATCAAAATAATCCACGGTCCTATGGCCAAGAAAACCCAAAATGCTAAATAAATCCAGGCCTGTTGGCCTGGCTATGTACTAGTGACACTGCTCAGGTTAATTTAATTCATAAAATATTAGGCACTAACTCTTTGAGGAATCTGTTATAACCAATTTAAATGATATACTCATTAAATTGTATGAAGATGTTCAATGTTATATTTCCAAAATTAATTTGCTATAATGAAATACCTACATTTTCCTCTTAAAGCTGGTTAGATAATATAAATTATAAATATACACATCCTTTCATTTGTAAGATTAAGATACACGGATCAATGTAGATAATAAATTAACTTAATTGCATTTGTAATTTTATTGTAAGTGTGTTTATATAGAGATCACAAGTCTTGTCACAGACTGGACACATTCACAAGCAACACTTATGTTTTTATTTAATAAACTGTACAAACAATGTTGCACAGATTATGGCAAAAACTGATATTACAACAATATAACAATAAGAGTAGGGTTATGTGGTATGTCAGTAATTGGATCTTTGCTATAGATGTTTAAGGTTTATATCAAATGTACTCTTCCCTGTTACCTCTCCACTGCACTGAAATCATGACTATGCATGTTAAGATGCATCACGTAATGATGTCTGTTGCAGTAAGGCTGAGAAGACACGTGGGTGGTCTGAATATAGGTTTTTATTCAGCCTCAAAAGAGCTTATTTTCAGCATATCATAACAAACGTAAAGGGGCTTATTTTCAGCATGTTAGAATAGTCCACATAAACAGTCACGAACAGCGCTGTTCCCTTTTGCCAGAAAGGCCCTAGTCTTTAGTCCTGTAGACTGGTGTCAGGTCCTTGCAAGGAAAATAGGGATTGAAGTTGAGCGGTCTCCACGGCAGTATAGAAAAAAACACATAAACAGAGCTTTTTACATGGATCTCTATCTCCTCCTCCAGAGTACTAGGCAGTATGTGTTCTGGCTCACACAGGAACACAGACTGCGAGGGGAGCTAGGCATTTAAAGCCCTCTATGATCCTGTTGAAATCAGACTAATTAACTCTGCATGCTCCCAGGCTAGAAATTAACCCGGTCACTGCTGGGCTCAGGAATTAAACATATGTTACACCTAGACATGGAAACCACCCAGTCACAATGTCACTATGAGTTTTGGCGTAAAATTTAAAATCAGTACCACTGTATATAAATCTGATAGTTTGGCATGTATGACCTTACCTGATGAAGGGGACAACCCGGAAACATTGTGCTACTTTTTCACCTCTGCAGCAATAAATGCTTCAAATGTCGTCCTGGCTTGGTGATACTTTTTGATAGCGAGTGCAGTGGACACCAACGTCTTTTTCCTACTACCTCATGGGGCTTGATGGATTCCCTCGATTCTCCATTCTTGCACCGGACAAACATGGAACGTATTTGATTGCCCCGATCCATTTGTAAACTATAAGACTCTGCGTAGAAATGTCTGCACCATTGAAGCAAAGCAAGTGCAAAGAATAGTACCATATTTAACGAAGAAAAGGAAACCTGCTAGAAGTAATGTTCGGTTTTGCCAGGTTGTGATCGGCAATTCTGGGCTGTCTAGTTACCACTTGGTGTCATTTGGTTGCCTATGAGTGGGATTATTTGGCAACAGCCAAAGTATTTATAAAGCGGCATTTCTGCTTGGGGAACATTTAAAAAAACGAATTGTTTATATTTTTGCCGTATGTTGGAAGCAGAGGGTCTCCGGAGCTGAACTGCCTCAATTGTAGCTACGGGAACCCCCTTCTTCCCAAGATATTTACCTCTGAAGGGGCTGCCAGTAGCAGCCAAAACTTGGCATGAATAAAGGCTGTTTAAAGGTCCCGCGCCCCTCAGACCAATAGAAAGCCAGAATGTCATCCATTGCGGCTTCCTATAGGCCCATGGGATCTATAAACAGGATTGAGATACAGATGTAGCCAATGTAGCTGTTCCCGGTGCTGCAATCAAAATGGCAAAAAAATGCGGGGGCAACCTCAAAGGTCTTGCAGAGGGCCCATTTCTTTTAATGGGACCTCCCACAGCGTTAATCCTCCTGAACCACAATTGGAGGGTTCATGGGACTACGCATGATTGCGATGTCTCGATCAATTAGACTGGCTACATCTCTACCAGCGGCAACTTTAGCTGTAAGAATCTCGGGGAGCAGGAGATCCCCAGAGCTGAAGTTAACGTGGTTTAGCTCAACAGATCCCCGGCATTCCACCTGGTGGGATAAGAGGGGGAAATGATTATTTTCTTTTATAAAGGAAATGGTTCCTGAAAATGAGTGTGATTTTTTATAAGAAGTTTTTCTTTGAGACTCAGTTTCCTTAGCAATGATTTATCACCTGTGTTAAAGAAATCTATAATGATAGAAACTTTAGTTACATACTTTTTGATCGCGAAGCGCTTTAGCATACCGCTGGGTTATAGAATGTCTCTAATGAGGGTCTGGGTATCTAGTGCACAGAAAAGTGTTCTTTGAAGCACAACAATGTTTTAGTTCTGTGTCCGATGCAAAAAATATGTTTATAGTGTTTCTAACATTTGATGCTGAATATGAGCTTGCATGTGTCACCTCAGTGGCCCTGAATCTTACTTGGACTTGATGCAAGGAGCCCCTAAAAGACACCTAACAGAGGGGCCCTCCAGCCCTTACGGTGATGTGATCGCCCTGTCACCGGTCAGAACGAAAGAGGAGGAGTCTTGCTTTTGTTCCATTTCCACAGTAGTGTATAATGCGAGCGTCACTAGAGAAACAACCATAAAGATAATGATTAAGCTACTGTGTCATGCGCCCAATGGAGCGCCAGATCCTGTGACGTTGTAGCTATATCTACAGGGCACCAAAAGGGTTAAAAGAGAATAGCCTGTTTTGGGGTGATATAACTAGCAGGTTATTTAACAACCACATAAGTGTGTAATTGTAATTAGATTTTAGCTGTTATGAGTAACACAAATGTACAGGTGCAGAAATAGTTACATTTGTGTAGGGGTGTATATGCAGATTCACATGGTAACCAATAATTTTTCCCTTTTCCCACTTTTGGAAAAAATGTTTCTAACAGGTAAATTTGTTTTGCAATATGCAATGCTCAAAATGCCCAAAGAAACAAAAAACAACCTAATTAACAAAGTAATGTAATAGAAATTCCTTTATCATCTCTGATATTAAGAAAACAAACACACAGTATTTTCTTCACCATTCCAACTGAGTTGCAGATTATTTTGAAATGTATATTGTTATGTGTGATCACAGTCAGGGCGGCGGTGCATGGGTATTAGTCGCCATAGCGGAACCTTCAGCCTTGCAGCCTCCTAATTAACTTTCCGGGGGGAAAATTGTCCGGCCCCGACACAATCTCTTCTCTACCTAGGGTTGCCAAGTGTCCAGTTTTCAACCGGACAGGCTGGTAATTCTGATGCCTGTCCAGTAGAAAATCGGAGGTAATACCGGCCACGTACGTGTCCAGTATTACCAATGTTGCAGATGATGCATTGGCAAGCGCGTGGGCGGAGGAGGCGGTAGCGAGCACGTGTGCGGCGGCAGATGCGTTAGCGAGCGCGTGGGTGGCGGCGGATGCGGCAAGTGCGGCTGAAAGAGCTTGGTGCTGAGGCTGGACGGTGGCCGGGCGCAGTCATCCTGCACTTGTGCGTGTCATGTGCTATCGAGTGAAGGAGAGGACAGTGGGGGCGGAGCCAGATTCAGAGACTTCTGCGTCCTGCCTGGAAGGCTGGAAATAAGGTAAGGACAACATTTGGGGGTGGGGGAGTGGGGTAGATGATGACATGGGGTGGGGGATAAGATGATGATGGGGCATGGGGGCCAGCCTGGGGAGATGAGATCATGATGGGGGGGTTGGGGATAAGTTGATGATGGG
Source organism: Ascaphus truei (assembly GCF_040206685.1). Classification (NCBI taxonomy): domain Eukaryota; kingdom Metazoa; phylum Chordata; class Amphibia; order Anura; family Ascaphidae; genus Ascaphus; species Ascaphus truei. The sequence goes on along the minus strand of NC_134484.1, from coordinate 164,737,351 downwards.
GTATGGGGGCCAGCCTGATAAAATGATGATGATGGGGGGGCAGTATAAGATGATGATGATGATGATGATGATGATGATGATGATGATGATGATGATGATGATGATGATGATGATGATGATGATGATGATGATGATGATGATGGGGTGGGGGATGATAAAATGATTATGGTGATGAGGGGGGGAATAAGAGGATGATGATAATTGGAGTGGGAAACGAGATGATGATGATGAGGGGGGAATGAGGTGATGACGGGGGGAATAAGATGATGATGATTATGATGATGATGATGATGATGATGACAGGAGTGGAAAATGAGATAATGATGATGGGGCCAGGATGAGCTAGATGATGATGGGGGGAGGTGGGGGTATATTTTATATGTACTGGTGAGGTGGGGGTATTTTTAAAATGTATTGGGGAGGTTGGGGTATTCTTTATATGTATTCGGGGGAAGTGAGGGTATTTTTTAATATTATTTAAGGGACGTGGGGTATTTTTTATATGTATTCGGGGGCGTGGGGGTATTTTTATATGTATTCGAGGGGCATGGGGGTATTTTTTATATGTATTTGAGGGGCATGGGGGTATTTTTTTATATGTATTCGGGGTGTGTGGGGGTCCAGTATTGTGTTAAGTATTTTTGGACAAGCCATCTGGCAACCCTATCTCTACCTCACAAACATACTCCCCTCACACTTATTCTCTCTCCCCCTTGTCTCTCATTCTCCCTCCCCCTCCATCCCATTCTTTCACTCCCCCTCATTCGCTCTCCCCCTTCCTCTCATTCGCTCTCCCACCCTCTCATTTTCCCTCACCTCCTCCCTCTCGTTCTCTCTCCTCCTCCCTCTCGTTCTCTCTCTCACCTCCATTCCGCTGCTCTCCCACCCACTGCCCTCTTTCTCCCCCCTCTCCCAACCTCAGGCTCCCTCCCCCCTCCCTCTCGCTCTCCACCCCCTCCCTCTTTTTTTCTCTCCCACCTCCGTTTTCCCCCTCCCTCTATCCTGCCCCTCCCTCTTGCTCCCTTTCTCCAACTCCCCTCTCATATTCTCTCTCTCCACCTCCCTCCCTTTCATTCTCTCTCCACCCCTCACTTATTCTCTCCAGCCCTCCGCTCTCTCATATTCTCTGCCTCCCTCTCATTCTCTCTCCCTCATCTCACTCATATTATCCCCCTCCCTCTCATTCTCTCTCTCCCTCCTCTCATTCGCTGCCCCGCCCTCTTTCTCATTCTCTGCCCCTCCCTCTCATTCTTTCTCTCTGCCCTCCTCATTTTCTCACCTCCCTATCATTCTCCCCCCCTCCTCCCTCATTCTCTCTCCCCCTCCTCCCTCATTCTCTCTCCCCCTCCTCCCTCATTCTCTATCCCCCTCCCTTTCATTCTCTCTCCCCCTCCCTCTCATTCTCTCTCACTCAAACCCCACAGAACAGCCACAGAAGACACACACAAAAATAGGACAAAACAGAACAAATACATGCAGGACAGCCACAGGAAACACACACATCTCCTGTCCACGATGCTTCCTCCTCTTTTTGGCCCCACCCATAGGCTCCTGACACCTCCTCCTGATTGGATGCTGCTGGGTAATGCAGCCAATCAAGATGGAGGAAATTGCCCAACCCCCTAGCAACTGCTCTGGTAGATGGTGAAGTCCTCCAGTTAGGCCGCGTTCAGGGTGGCTGCTACGAACGCGAGCGTCTGTGCGCGCCTCCCCCGTGTGCTCCTGCAGTCCAGTGATCTGTGTTCAGGCTGCAGGAGTCGGGTTGTGGCATTTGGGGGCATGGCAGGGGGCGGGGTGAACATTTCACGGAGCTGGTTCGCTGAACCAGCTCACGTGACGCGACTGCAGCTCCAAATATCATTTCTGGTTGTAGCTTCAAAATGTAGCAGCGTCAACGCTGCACTTTGCCGCCGGTGGAGTTTTCAGTTTGAACACTCCCACCGAACAACCTGAAATTGCGTCAGACGTACGCGCGCATGTTGCATAGCAGCCACCCTGAACACGGCCTTAAGAAACTGCATTAGGGAAACTAGGCAACGGCTGAGCCCCAAATGTTGGAACCCTAGGCCTAGTTGGCCTAATGATTGCACCGGCCCTGATCACATTGTAAGTGGTCTCATAATTAAATATACTGAACGTTATAGATCAACATATAGGTGCAGAGGTACATCACAGAGCTAAGTCTTAATGTACCTTATGATCTATTCAAGTAACTAGAACATAAGGCAGGCCTGCACAACTTTTAAACTGATAACTGCCAAACTGGGAGAAGGAGTGGCTCAGTGAGAAAGACACTGACTGACACTGAGATTGCTGCAGGGGAGCCTGGTTCAATTCCAGGTGTCGTCTCCTTGTGACCTTGGGCAAGTCACTTTATCTCCCTGTGCCTCAGGCACCAAAAACATAGATTGTAAGCTCTACGGGGCAGGGACCTGTGCCTGCAAAATGTCTCTGTAAAGCGCTATGTTCTTGTTTAGCAGCGCTATACAAGAACATGCTATTATTATTAAGGAAAACAGATTTGGGCCGCACGGGTAAAACAGCATTTATTATTCAAAATTATACATTTCTTTACCGTGTTTTCCTGCAACAAAATTTAATTTAAAATACTTTAATTCAAATGATCTAATTTCCTAATCATCTCACAAACTTAGGCCGTGCTCAGGGTTCCAGCGTCGCGACGTACGCGCACATTTGGGAATCTTATCTGTTTTCCAAAGGTAGTTCCTAAAGTGCCCACTTCGCTGTAGCACATCGATGCTGCAACATTTTGCCAAGACAAGTGAATTTGTCTTTTAGGCTGCAGTCACGTGACATCAGCGTCATGTGAGCTAGTTCAGCCAATGAGGGCGAACCAGCTCCGTGACGTGTGCGCCATGTCCCCAGCCACGTCCCCCATCGCCTCCCTAATCTCCTGCAGCCCAATGCACACATCGCTGGGATTGCAGGAATGCACGTAGTGGCGCGAATTGTAGCGCGCACCCGCGCCGGCACCCTGAGCGTGGCCTTAATGAGAGGTATTACACCTCTTTTCAGCAACAAGCTTGTTGTATTGCGAGGTCAGTCCCCTCATCGTCCCCCTCATCATCATCATCATCTCCCTCCCCCTCCCCCATATGCCTACCTGATTAGGAGTCACTCGGAGACAGGCGGGGGGAGATGCTGGTATGCTGCGGTTGCGGTGGCTGGCAGCAGTGGAGTCAGAGCAGAGCAGGCATGACCGCACGAGGTAAGCACGTGCGCACACTGCTAAGCTTCAGCCAGGCAGGGAACGGGCATGCTGGCGCTCGTGCTCTGCGCCCTGCTCTGCGATTCGTGGTCGGCTAGGCGCGCGCTTGCCTTGGGGCGTGGCCACGACTTCACGGAGATGGTTCACCCTCGAAGCGCTAGTATAGTGTGAAACACGTAGAGGAGGAGGCTGTGCTGTAACCTGCTGTTTTTACAAGTGTGTGTCTTTACCAATAAAGTTACTTTTGTTCTACTCCGGATCTGACATCATTTTGGCTGGTTGCTGTTGCACCGGATCTTCTCTCTTCATCTGTACATGCTCACGTGACGCGCCTGCGAGCGGCAAATTAAAATTTGCTTGCTCTAAGCGCCGAGCGGGCGCAGGGACTTGTTCACGCTGGCCACACACATTGTCGCAATGTGTTTCATCGCGGCCAGCATGAGCGCACCCGCCCGCTCAGCACCACCCTGGCTGGGGCCAAAGAGCGCTCTCCTACCCTCCCATTCTCCTCTGACTCGAGGAGAGCGGACTGAAAGCCGGCTCTGGAGGGGAGGAGGGGGAGAGAGAGCAAAGCCATTGCACGCACACGCGTTCCTACCCTGCCATCCTCCTCTGACTCAAGGGAGAGCAGTCTGAGAGCGGGCTCAGGGGGCTGGGGGAGGGGAAGGGAGAGCAAAGCCGTCAAGAGCCGCAGAGTGAGTGTGGATGGTCCGTATGTTGTGCAGGCCTGGCATAAGGTGTGCTGAAGCTAAGCACTATTTATTCAATGCACAAATCCCCAATTGTTAATATTGATTTTTTTTTTTACAGAATTCGAACCAGAGGGTCCCCAAGTTTCCAAGATACTTACTGTTTTAGTTACCGGTGTTTTCCCTGGATATTTGAAGATGGCTGCTGGAGTCATCCAATAACAAACCACAACATCATCCCTCCGATGATGTTGCCGCTTCCTGGTGGCCCATGGAACCAAAGCTGATTTGGAAGCCATTTTTATTTTTTTGGAATAGGAGAGAAAACACCAGCATTTGGAAGGATAATAATCTGAGGAACCTGGAAAATTGCCTGGTTCAGCAATGGATCACCCCAAGTCAGGGGGATTACACCTTTAAATATGTTCCAAAATGTCCTCCCTGTTCCCTACCTCTGGTTTAAGCAATCATGACATAGAGGAATTAAAAGCTACCAGTGAGAATAGATGATTGTAAAAACAATTCCAAGGCACAGATGCAATATCAATGGGTTACACAATGATGTATGATTTGAATTGTTACTTTGCTCCTGTACACCAACATGTAAATAATCTTATGTAAGCCTCAATATAGCTATTTACTATTGCACACTGACCTGAAGCATGTCTACAAAAAAAGTGGAAAGAAAGGAATTGACCAGATCTTCAACTTGTACTTCCCTTTTATGTATAGCGTTCATTGCATAATGCAACAAGGCACTCCCATGTAGGCCAATAACACCTTTATTCTTTTTTAATCAAAAATTATTTTCACTGGTTTACATGGTATCTGCAGGAGAATCCTTCTCCAAAGAGTACCTCCCACCATAGGATCTTAATTATGAATTCTAAGGTCTGTAGGACTTTTCTATTATTTGCTTAGCTTTCTTTCTCTTGCAGCACTGTCTGGCTGAGATTGATCAAGTCGTGATGCAGCTATCGCACCGTGATCTGGTATTAACTTCAAGTCAGTGGCAGTTAACGTCGGATCAGAGTGTGATACCCCGCATCACGTCTTGATGAATCTGCCCTTCTGGGTGCTGAATCATACCTCGTCCTCCCTCATCTCCCATCAATCAAATCTAAAACTGTGAATGTGCAGAAGAAATGCTCACAGTGTCAAGGTATCTTGACAAAGGTCTGAGGTAGGACAGAAACGTCGATCCTGTTTGAATAAACGTTGTACTTTTATTTGTATAAGATCATTGCCCTTTCCTAAAATCGTTCTCTCTTTCCTGTCTTTTTCTCTTATTTCTCCCTAATCTTGTTGCAATGTCTCTCTATCCTGTTGTCTCTTGTCTTCTCTATGTCTCCCTTTTCACGCTCTCTCCCATTGCCCCTTCCTGGACCTTACCATTTAAGCCCCTCCTTGCTGGCCAGACATTTAGGTATTGCAGCTTCCCCACATTATCAGCACTGTTGCTGGTTGAGTGAAGAACATGACGCCACCTGTTGTAGAAAGTTACTTAACATATCTTTATCCTACTTCCCACTGTACCATCAGGTGGGTGGCTAGGAAACTGTTATAAAAGATGTATAAAAGATATTGCTCTTGGTTTTATTTGTGCATTGAATTTCCACTTGAGAGAATACAGAAGGGACCACAGTTCTCTCTCCCTTATTATTCTTAGGGAATAAAGAGCAAAGTATTGCATTCCACTTTGGGCACCTCTGAAAATTTGGTCTGAATGTGCCCATTTTATGTGTTTCACAATTTAGGAACAGTGTATTCGTTTTTCAGCAACAATTATCATGGAATAAACAATGCTAATTTTATAAGGGGCTATTTAGGGCCTTACATGTAGCAGACAAAAGAACAAGGAAGTTATTTCAAGAATGGTTACTAAGTAGCAGTTTTAAGGAACAACTGCAAATATTATTTTACGTCAATATTTCTTTCACAATAGAACAATGAGACCTGATAAAGACAAAAAAGAATATGTGTGCATACAAACATCACATACAGTATTATGTGGCCAAGTACAAATTGTAACTGCACTTTAAAGGGGCAATCCCTGATAGGAACAAAGTGAACTAATTCCAGTGCCATGTTCAGCACAGTCTATAAATTACCCGACCGAATAGATATTCTACAACGATAAGTACTTTTTGGATTTTTTTACCACTATAACTGCAGAATTCAAGCTTTTCATATAACCATCGTGTGTGTGTGTTTGTGTGTGTGTGTGTGTGTGTGTGTGTGTGTGTGTGTGTGTGTGTGTGTGTGTGTGTGTGTGTGTGTGTGTGTGTGTGTGTGTGTGTGTGTGTGTGTGTGTGTGTGTGTGTGCGTTCGTTCGCGTGTTTTCTATGAACTCACCATTACTTTGTATCATGAGAATATCTGGCATCATTTTTTGATACTGTGCATTCCCTGGCACATCATTAAGCTGAGTATTAACATCCTTTATTGCACTGGTTTTCAATAGGTACCTGTCTGACCTCTATGGTTCTACCACAGAATACTCTCAACATGTTTGTATAAGGTTTATTTCCTGTATAGATGGATTATGTTGTCGTATAGAGGTATATTCATTATGAAGAGTCCTCCAGGCAAGTTAACCATGTCTTATGCAGTATTGTGCTAATTATATGTGATGCCAGTGCATTTGTTTCCCATGGTCAATTGTTTATGTAGTGGTATTTCATATGTGATACATGTGGCTATTTTTCAGGCTCATTGCTATTTGCTAAATGTTTAGATGACAGGCCGGTCTTGAGTTAATTGGGTACATTGTCCCCAATGAGCTCTTATCTATATTGTGCCTGGTTTTTTTACTATCTCTTACCCTGTATCTGCATATTTAGTCTGCATTCATTTTAAGAAGTGCAGGAGCAGTTTGTGTGTTGCTTTCATAATTTTTTTTTAAATGGGTGTGTCTTATGTAGATGTGTTCTAATTTAAATATTTTTTGATAAATCTTACTACATATAACATATAATATAACATATCTTGGGTGTAAATATCACCTCTATGCTGACGACACACAAATTTACTTTTCAACACCCGACCTTACACCTGCTGTACAAACCAAAGTTTCTGAATGTCTCTCTGCTATATCATCCTGTATGACCCTCCGCCGCATTAAACTCAACATGGCAAAAACAGAGCTCCTCATACTTCCTCCCAAACCTGGCCATACTACCTCGTTCCACATTACTGTTGGAAGTACGATCATTCACCCAATAGCCCAAGCACGCTGCTTAGGGGTCACACTCGACTCCTCTCTCACATTCTCCTCTCACATTCAGAACGTTTCTAAAACCTGTTGCTTTTTCCTCTGCAATATCACAAAGATACGCCCGTTTCTCTGTTGCTCGACTGCTAAAACTCTGACTAAGGCCCTCATTCTCTCCCGTCTTGATTACTGTAACCTCCTGCTTTCCGGCCTTCTTGCCTCTCACCTGGCTCCCCTACAATCTATCCTAAATGCTGCTGCCAGAATCACTCTACTCTTTCCTAAATCTGTCTCCGCATCTCCCCTCCTGAAATCCCTCTCCTGGCTTCCGATCAAATCCCGCATCACACACTCAATTCTCCTCCTCACTTTTAAAGCTTTACACTCTTCTGCCCCTCCTTACATCTCAGCCCTAATTTCTCGTTATGCACCATCCCGACTCTTGCGTTCTTCTCAAGGATGTCTTCTTTCTACCCCCTTTGTATCTAAAGCCCTCTCCCACCTTAAACCTTTCTCACTTTCTGCCCCGCACCTCTGGAATGCCCTTCCCCCAATACCCGACTAGCACCCTTTCTATCCACCTTCAAGACACACCTTAAGACACACTTGCTTAAAGAAGCATATGAATAACACTGTGGATTATACTGGACACATGATACATAAAGCTTGGCCCCCTGCAGACGCACTTACCAGAACTCCCTCCTACTGCCTCTGTACTTTCTCCTTACCTACCAATTAGACTGTAAGCTCCTCGGAGCAGGGACTCCTTTTCCTTAATGTTACTTTTATGTCTGAAGCACTTATACCCATGATCTGTTATTTATATTATCTGTTATTTATTTGATTACCACATGTATTACTACTGTGAAGCGAATGGCGCTATATAAATAAAGACATACAATACAATATCTGCTTTATTCTTTGAAATATCTGTGTGCTTTCTTTGGGTACTTTCTTCTTTGTGTGTTCATATAATCACTTTATACTTCTTTGTGTAATCATATAATCACAAAAATTCCAGAAAAAAAAATATATATATATATATCACACAAGATCTTTTCTGGAACTTTTTGTGATTATTTTTAATTGGATGTGGGGTATGATATGTAGGGTTTATATATATTTTTTATATGTATTGTAATAAAATTGGTGTTTTTATTTTTTGCACATATAGGGGCCTATGCACTAAGCTCCGTTAATTAGCGCTGAAATGGGTTATATCGCTCGGCCGCAAAAGGCTGAAGCCATAAGCGCTATTCACTAAGGCTGTTTGGCGCATTTACGGCCTGCCTTGCCCAAAAGGGCCGTAGCGCGCGATCACCTTCTTCCCCCCCTGATATCGTACTTAAAGTTATTTAGCACGATAATTATTATAAACAAAGCAGCCTGTAAGAACTGCATGAAGACGCTGCGTCTCAATGCACGGCTCTTACAGGCGATCGTGCTGTCCAAATATGATTTTTAATACTAGTGTACATGAGCAGGGGGTCTCCTGAGCTGAACCGCATTGGTTTCAGATCTGAGGACCCCCTACTTCAGGAGATACAGGCTCCGTTATGAGGTGCCGGTATCCCCTGCAGAATTTAAATGTCCCGGTCACGTCCTGCCCTGCCCGCCTCCCATTCACTTTATTTTCTTCTCTAAGAACAGTGGGGGATGAGGGTAGAGAATACACTTGATTGACAAACGCTTCCCGATTCAGAGGCTCTTAGGAAACTCAACCTGTAACTAATTTTCCCAAATTAAAAGCAGCAACACCTTTGCTATTAGCATTATTACATGTGTTCATAGGCACTAGTTAGAATGATACAAGTATGTTGTCTGGCAGATTATGTGGGATTGCATATTAAAGTTAGGGAAAGAAAAAAAGAAGATAGCACACACAGATCCATTAGGGTCATATCTATAAGTGTGGCAAATAACCCCAGTGTTTGACATCTGTGAGCTTGCCTTAGAACAATGAACGATGTTCCGACAGCTGCTTAATGTAGTTTGCTTTGTTGTTTTAGTCCTCTCTTGGTATTTCTTGTGCTCCTTTTATTTCCTTGTTTGCATGGAGCCCTGGGGTAGACCTGTAGCTCTTGGGAAGATCAAATAACAGTAAAAGTCTAGTCTACATTTATATCCTTAGAGCATTCTAATTGTCGTTCACAGGCTAAAAAAAAATGCGTTCACTTTTTTTGAAGAGCTGTCCCAGTTAGATGGACTAAAAATGAAAAACAAATACATAGATTGTTGTAGGGTGTGGACTCCTAACTTGTGATCTTCAAAAAAGGTTTTACTGCTCCGGTTTGATCACTGCAACATGTATTCTTTATCTCGGTTAAATGGAAAAAAAACAATGTGCATTGTATATTTTGTAATGTTTGTTATTGTGGTTTTAACAGTTAGGCTTTAATGTCTAAAATGGAAAAGCTTTAAAAAACACAAAGTATGAAAAATAGAAAGGACAGATAAACTAAGCGATCTTCTGAGAGCTGTCATACAGTATGGTGTGGCCAGATCACATGGCCATGCATACCATATTTAAACATTTTTTAATAAAGTTTCTTAGTGCAACTGAAAAAAATCTTATGGAAATATATATAACTAGCTGATATACCCGGCATTGCCCGTGATGTAATGTTCTGGCTCCCCCATCCTCCCTCTCAACTCCCTCCCCCCCCTCTTCACAGCTGTTCAGGCTTCCCCCCCCTCTCTCCTGACTCCCTCCCCCCCCCCTCTCTCCTGACTTCCCCCCCCCTCTCTCCTTACTCCCTCCCCCCCTCTCCCCCCTCTCTCCTGACTCCCTCCCCCCCTCTCTCCTGACTCCCTCCCCCCCTCTCTCCTGACTCCCTCCCCCCTCTCCCCCCCCTCTCTCCTGACTCCCTCCCCCTCTCTCCTGACTCCCTCCCCCTCTATCTCCTGACTCCCCCCTCTCTCCTGACTCCCTCCCCCCCTCTCCTAACTCCCTCTCTCCCCCCTCTCCTGACTCCCTCTCTCCCCCCTTCTCCTGACTCCCTCTCTCCCCCCTTCTCCTGACTCCCTCTCTCGCCCCCCTCTCCTGACTCCCTCTCTCCCCCCCTTCTCCTGACTCCCTCTCTCCCCCCCTCTCTCCTGACTGACTCCCCCCCTCTCTCCTGACTGAATAGCACCCTCCTCTCTCCTGACTGAATACCACCCCCCACCTGTCCGCTGTACGCCGCCATCTTACCCACTCGGCGCCGCGAGGCAGCTGCAGGAGGAAGGCTGCCTGCCCACTGCCTGTCCCCCCACCAGGGAGGGAAGTGAGCTCCAGGGATGGAGGAAAGTGAGTGCCGGGGAGGGAGGGAAGTGAACGTTGGTGGCTGGGGCAGGAGGGCCGCGTCACGCTTCCCCTCCGTCCGTGAGCCGGTGAAGGGCGGCGCACGTGAGGGTGAGTGTGATGGGGGGGAGAGAGAGAGAGAGAGAGAGAGAGAGAGAGAGAAAGAGAGAGAGAGAGAGAGAGAGAGAGAGAGAGAGAGAGAGAGAGAGAGAGAGACACGTTGGTGACGTCAGAGCCACCATTCTGATTGGCCAGAGGCTGAGGACCAATCAGATTCACCGCAGATAGCACTAACCGTTCGATTTTATATATATAGATGTGCTGTGACTGCACTATGTCCATAGTGTTTTTTTATGATGTTTTTCAGCAGCTTTCTTCTCTATCAGTATGTACCATTGCCTCCTGAGCATATACTGTAAAAGGGGCCATACACTCCAACTGTACCTTTTTAGCAGGTACACTACATGTGTTTGTGTCCTGTAAGACAAGCTGTACCTATTAAAGCAGCAGTCCATAGTGCGGCCCCCTCTTTAATATGTGCATCAATACAATACACACAATGATAAGTAATTAGCTAAGTTGCTGGTCAATCCGTTCTCCTGTGATCGCTTGGCAAAAATTCAGTTTGGGGCTTCACTAAATAGCTGTCGGTGCAGCAGAAGAGGATCAAAGATGCAACGTTCTGTGGGGAAGATCATGTGACCAGGCAGTCACTAGATACAATTGGTGCACTGCTAGAGAGAGGATAGGGCTCAAAAAGGGGTGTGCCAGAGCTTGTTTCAGAAGAGGAAGGGGGGGTAACTTTGTACATGGTTGCTATAGAAACAAAAAATGCTTGTTACATTATAATACATTAAAAATTTAATTCAAAGCAGTTTTTATTTTATTTTTTAATGCTACAAGTATTTTCTCATAGTACAGAACTAATTTATTTAAAAAAACACATGTAGGATATTGCTTGGTCTGCAGCTTTAAACATGAATGTAGTTGTGTGTGGTAAACGGCATAATATAGGGCACTTCCATTGAAACTGCTTGGAAGTGGATCCATGCAGCACAAGTAGAGAGACTACAGTGCTACCTTATTTTATGTGAAAAATGTTGAAGGGTTTGGGGTGATAAGCTTTAACACCTCTTAACTCCCATTCATTTGGTAGGGCGTGCTGAAGTGTAGCACCCTTAGTGAATATGGGCCTCTGTCAGCAAAGTGTGAGGTAGTCACCTCCAGGTGTAAAGATTACGTGCATGAATTGTGGAATTTTAAAGGGGCAATCCCTCTTTGGACCCAAACTAATGCCAGTGACATGTTTAAGGGGTTATATATAGGTGATTGCTGCCTCGTTTTTATACAAATCAGACACCAATGGGTATTTTTGAATCATTTTTAAAAGTCAGTTTGTAAACCTGGTGAGCGGACACTTAGGAGAAGAGATGGGTGATTTTTGGGGGGCGGATTTGCATCCGCAGCGGATCAGCCGTTACTTCGGTCCGTGGATTTCAGCGGATGAATATCAAAAAGGGCGATTCACGTTTTGCTGATTTTTATTATTATTTCCAATACACTCCGTGAATTCCACAACCGTGGACGGCTTTGTAGAATCCAATCCGCAGATTCAGCAATCCATTGTCTGATTTTGATGAATCCCCGCGGGTAAAAACCAACCAAATCCATTGGGGGATTTTACACCACGAAACGGATTTTGGGTTGAAAATGTGAAAAAATCCAGGAAATGGATTTGGGCGGACTCGCCCATCTCTGCTTGGGAGGAGGAGTTGATTTCGTCTTCCCTTTTGTCTAATATTGCTGTGTGTTCATCAAGAGTAGAAATGTGTCAATGTGGATTGCAATTTTGCTCAATATGCTAATTGGTAAAACTCTCTAAAATCGCTAAATGCTCAGACTTTGACCCATACACCATGTTTTACTCACTGTCGGACAATATTATCTGAACTGGAAAATCTAATACTAATTTCAAGATAATATTAGGCCTTGGAAGCTTGGCAATACGTTTCATAAGGAACCAAAGTTGGAACGAAAATGCAAAAAAATTGCATTTCGGATATATTTGCACATCTATTGTAACCCCCCCTCTCCCCCCCTCCCACCCAATCACATATAGGGTCTATCAAGGGGAGACTTGTGCTGGTTACTCATGGTAGTGTGGGGCAGACGTGCTGGTAACAGGGGGCCCTGAGTCTCCCACCTGGTGTTATGGGGAAGGTCAGGACAGGCTTCTGGGGTCTTACCCGAATCATACTCATGGTGACAGCGCCTCCATCTCTTGCAGCCCCCAGAGATGTGGGGAGAAATCTCTGCAGGAGAACTTATCTCTTCCCCTTCCTGATAGATTTCAGTCTCAGTCAAGGATCTTGTGAAACAGATGGTCTTTATTCTCATTTCTCCCAATCAAGGACAGTGTACAGCTTATACCGAATCTAGTCTTAGCAATCAGGTCTTCGCCATTAGAATGTCCTTGGACCTACACTCCCGGCCACTGGCCACCAGGAGCAGTCCTTGCTCTTCCCTTACCCTCTGGTAGGATAAGGGGAATAGTCTTCCACCACTCCCCACAGAGAGGGCCTCATTAAACAGAACCTTGCACTACTGAGTTGGATAGACTAGCCTCTCTCAGTGGTAGAGGCAACTGGCAACTACATTTAGGAAGTGCAGCTCCTTAAGTCAGTTCCAGTAAGAACCAGCCCCTTGTCCCTGATTGGTCACCAGGCGTGATTGCACTACCTTCTCTGACTCACTGAGCTGCACGGTGTGGGGAAAACCCATGATTACTCCTAGCAACCTGCCCTTAATAGGGATTACTGCCAGGAGGAGGGCAGACCTATACCCCAAAACCAACCAGGGCTACATATTATCAGGAGTCCCATGTCTCCCTCTCTGTAAGCAGGCGCCACCTAAAGACCCTCAGGGTTCACAGAGGCTACAAAGTTAAATGGGTTTTATTTCCGTAAACACAGAAACAGCTTTCTTCAGCATACCCAGGGTTCAACAACAGGAAGAAAATGAATTTCAGCACCCACTTGGTGATCTCCGCCATTGAAACTATCCCCAGGGCTAGGGATATAGTAGGGCAATTTAGATGAGGGGTATCTCTAGTCAGGTTTAACACAGTCCAGCAAGACTCAACCTCAATGTTCTCAAATTCTAAATAGCAGAGATGCAGCTATTGCTTCTTTTTTCAGAAAAAGGGTTTCTCCTGATAGAGCGTCAAATACTACAAGATGACATGCTTTCTGAAACAGTTTTGTGCAACAACAGAGTACTTTTACTCCAGCATTTTGTCAGGCTTCTGTATCTTATGTCTCGGGATAAGTGTCTTTCCTAACAGAGTAGCAAACCTACAGGCTGTCTGCAATTGCACAGTCCTTATATCCCAGCATGCTATCTAGCAGCAATCAGATTTTAGGGACTTATTCTATATCAGCCAAAGCGACTGATTGGACTGTTTTCGGGTGAATTTCCCCACTTACACAAATGGGGATTTTTGTCCAAAAAAGTGCCCGAACTCCCACTTCAGTGGATATAGAATAAGCTCCTTAGGCCCGGATAATCAGAAACACAAACAAAAGTTCCCTAATGAATGTCCGCGCAGTAACCAGTGTAGTGAAAATGAGTAGAAACAAAACCCTTTTAATGGTAAATAGTCTAAAAAAAAATTGTAAAGAGGGACTTGGTGTTTATAATTCCATGACCAATCCCTTAAACCACATACAAATCAAATTTAGCATATAAATAAATATATATAATGCTTATTTGCCGCTTCTTTCTTTTTGTACCCTATGTAATCCATACATTTACTTCCAATGGAATGTCATTAACACGATCATACCTTCCTTGGCACATCAGTGCTGGCCCAATTTCTCACGTTTAAATTGATCCAAAGTATGGTATTGATATTTTTACTTTTTACTGAAACCCAGAGGTAATAAATATATCTCTGGGGAATAAATTACTGAGAAGTGAAGAAGCCACGTTGGAACGGTACACAGAACTTAATATAAAAGAGGCTACTTAAAACATATGTTTTTGTTTGTTTTTCTACTAGTATATATTTATCCCCTATTTGCACCACAGTATATCACAACTTATTTTATTATTACTAGGCTGATGCGGGTATTTTCCCTTCTCTTCCTTTAGCCCATTATTATGCCCGGATACATCAAGCATCGGTAACCTACAAATGCAGTATTAGCGCAAAAAAAGTGCCTTCGTTGTACCGCCAAAAAGAAAACACTTTTTATAAGATCCATTAAAAGTATTGGATCCGATTAAAAAAAAGAGGCCTAGTAGTAAATTTTGGGGTAAAAACGGCAATACATCAAGTTCGGATAAAATCGGAATGAGCTGAAAGCCAGAGATGCCGCACATAATTTATAACCTACTCCAGGCTGGTGCTAGCCCTCTCTTTCTTATGTAGCCAATATACTGGCAAAATATATACATAGGTACGATAAGTTAAACCAACCTGAAACAGATGGTAAAATAGTTATTAAAATACATCACAGTGCATGTTAACCTCTTAGGACGGGGCCCCCACAGACATCGGGCCCGGGACACCAGTCCCGACTGTCCCCCCCTGTCGGTGGCCCTAACTGTGGATACATTAATTACCCCCCTTCATTAACTTACAGGCTAACCGCTAAGGGGTTCACCAATTCCAACACCCCCGCTCCCCGAAGAGGCCTAACCACCTACCTTGGGACAACTAACCCCATAGCCCACACTCCTACCCCCAACAAGAGTACCCCCACCCCCCGTAATGGGCAAAAGTCCTATTAGCCAAATGTGACTAATAGGACTTTTGCCAGTTGAAAAGCATCAAAATATGCATAAAACAAACTAGGCCTAACAATACATCATAACATAATAAAAACGAAGCCACTAAATTCATTGATTTGCACGGTGGCTACCTAAGCTCTCAAAGGGGACATAGATAGCCGCATTGCCAATCAATGAACACTCTAAAGAAATAAAAGTATTACTTACCCCTGCCGGGATGAAGACCATCCTCCTCATCCTTAGCGGCACATGCAGATTAATGCAAGAAAGGGCAGATGCCCAACCATAAAAATAAAACCAATAAACATTCCCTGCCCCATGATATCTGGGCCATAGAGAGAAAGACCCCTATTGGACTGCTGAACCCTTTTACCAGGATCTGATCTGTGATTAAAGCACAAAGAAAGGAGATCACAGGATCTCCCAAAGGTCCCTATTTGCTGCACTCAGAGGACTGTGATAATATAGTGGGGTAAATACTCCCAGACTCAGTTGTCTAAAGTGGCTATTTAAGTACAAAATTCCAAATAGCAAATGCTCCTAACATTGTAGGCTATATTATTTTGTCTATAATTGGCCAAAATAATAATGTTTTATTGATTTATATACAGAACATCGACGCAATGATGTGAATATTTACAATGTGTATAATAAAATTAATTCTCTAATAAAAAGTGGTTATTATTGCTATTGATGTAAGAAATAAAGTAGGATAATACGTCTCTTCTCTTAATTAATTAAATTACTCATAGCAAATCAGAATTGTCCTGTGTATAATTAGAAACATGAGTAAAGATATTCAATATATCTGGGTATATCTATGGTAATAAATGGTATGTACCTCTATGAATCACCACATTTATCATACTTCACACTTTAAATAGTAATCATATAATAGCAATAGTGTGCCCAACTCACATGTATGTAGTGATGTGGGCCATAGAGAGAAAGACCCCTATTGGACTGCTGAACCCTTTTACCAGGATCTGATCTGTGATTCCACTGAAAAAAAAACACTAAAGTCCCTGTCTCGACTATATATACAGTATGTAGCCCCCTTTCCCTATGCCTAAGGGAAATTGCAGGTGACTACACATGCTGCTAGTACCTGTATGGTCACAGGAGGCCTGAGCCTCCACTTTTGGGAGCCTGGGGTGAGCTCTCTCTTAGTGCAACGCCTCCACCCATGAGGGATCCCAGCGTGGCGGGATGACTCCTCACAGGAACCAATACAACTAGTAATAATAATATCACACCAGATATATATAACTTGTCTTTACTATACACGACATAACAGTAGAACACAATAGTACAATACACCAATACATGGATGCAATAGTACAACCCCCTGAGTGGTTCCCCCAAAGTACTGAGGGTGCCTTAGGCACCTATAACCCCAGTGTCCGCACAAGCAATCCTACCCAAGTGTGAGGTAGTGCTGCCCCCCTGTGATGTGTAGGTGCACATTGGTACCTTCTTGGTCACACGCCAGACCAGGGAATAATGACAGGAGGATGCTGGATCAAGTCCCACGCAGCGAGGCCTCCAACATAACTCCCCTCACATCTTATCCAGGGCGCTATCCTTGGTGAAGTCTCCAGCCGGAAGGTTCCACCTCTGTGCCTCCATGGCAGCTCTTGTCCAAGGCCGCAGTCCGCCAATGCAGTAGTGCTGCTGCAGGTCTAATAGGAAGGATCCCTATCTGAGGCCTTCCCTACAATATTGCACTGTATTTGGCTCAGGGCCTAATTGGGGCCTAGGGGGCAAGGTCAGGCCTAATCCAGGAGCATACAAGCTCCTGAGACAGTACCTCTCCCTTCAGAGTCTTCCTGGGCATCTGCCCATGCTGTCTCCAGCCCAACAGAGGATATCTAGCTCCACAAAAGGGCAGCTTGCTCCCAATTGGCTAAAACGGCCCATGTGACCAACCCCGAGGCTTCTGGGAGTTGTAGTTCCGCTTAATACATGCAGAGCCATTTCAAGATGGCCGCCGCAATTTCTCCCGATCCACCGGAAGCAATGCAGGGGCAATACAGGGACAGCTTCCCCTCCTCTGGGCACTCCCGGCTACATATATATATATAGATGGATTTGTAGTCATTTTTGTTGATAGATTACACTAACTTGTCACAGCCTCCCCTTATCTTTATTGACTCTCTGATAAGGACAAGGTGGAAAAGGGAAAGAAAATATTTTATTAACAAACAAATTGAACTTGAATTTTATTTCCAGAAAATTTAAGCAACCAAACCTTTGCTATTAGAATTTCCTAGATTTGTTTAGGAAAGGCAATAAGACTGTTAAAATCTATAAAAAAAAAAGATTGTTATGCCTGCTATGTGAGATTGCACATGGGGAAAATGCCCATTTTGCTGAGGTGAAAATGACGGTGGTATTGTGCAAAAGTTATTGTGAAGTACAGACGAATACTTATAAGCATGTGCTAGATGTTAGCACTTTAATCTGGGGATTAGTCCTACCAGTGGAAGCATTTACTTACAATAATGTGTCCATGAAAATGCAGTCTCCCCAAAAATTACCTATACTGTATTTATAATGTGCTTAATGTGATTCTCTTGAAACTCTACTTTTCTAAACTTTTGTTTTCCTTCCTTATTTTGATGTTGATTTTCCAGTGAAGTGATACCATTGCATACTTTAACTGTTCAAACATACTGTGTATATACATTTAGTATATTTTATTTAATAAATGGTAAATTATCTATTTAGCTCTTTATAATTTTAAAATAATTCAACAATCCTATGCTATTGGCTATTTTATTGTTTTGTTTCTCTTTTATCTTTGCAGTGGAAAAAATACAAAAGACACAGTATACTATTGGTAGTTTAGGACCTGCTGATAGGGTGTAACTTGATGTGGTTGCAGACTTAAAATGATTTGGCCAAAGGATTGAAATAAATGCCCAAAATACATACAGTATAGAAAAAAATGACCTAAATTAGTTTTGATATTGGATGTGCATTGGGGATTCTTTGGTTATTGTAGTATACTTGAGGTGACTCACCAAATAGCAGTCCAATTGACACAAATAAATGTATACTGTACAGTTATAATACTGTGCATCTGGGTTTTGAGCTTGCTAAGAAATATATATA
Source organism: Ascaphus truei (assembly GCF_040206685.1). Taxonomy (NCBI): domain Eukaryota; kingdom Metazoa; phylum Chordata; class Amphibia; order Anura; family Ascaphidae; genus Ascaphus; species Ascaphus truei. The sequence goes on along the minus strand of NC_134484.1, from coordinate 164,719,025 downwards.
TATATATATATATATATATATATATATATATATATATATATAAAATCAAAAAATAAATAGATGATACCGTTCTGTGGCTAACGAAATGCTTTTATTTGTGCGAGCTTTCGAGATACACTGATCTCTTCTTCCGCGATGTTACAATGAATGAAGTAAGCAAAAGATATACTTAAAAACAGTGTCTCTTGGAATGTTATCTGTGCTAGTCCTTCCCCCGGTGTGGATGTGTTTTATGGCTAGAGGTGTCAAAAGGTTCCTGAAAGCAAATGATGTAAGAGTGTGTGTGTGTATCTGTGTGAATATAAATGAATGGAGAGCCCACAGTATATACAGTGCTTTACAAAAGGTGCGTGTGGAGTGGGAGTGGATATAAATGGTGTGGGTAGGTGTGGAAATGTGAAAGATTGTAGCACAACTAAAAGTGTGTGTGGATACTATGTGGTCCATATAGGTGAATAGGGATGGAAAAACAAGGAGTATTAGTATGTGTAAGAGACAGCTGTGTGTGCATACATATAGCACAGTATGTACAGACATGGCCTATAGCGCTCATGGGAAGAGAGTTCACTTGTGTCAGTAATGACTCATAAAATTTCGATCTCTGTTTAGGCCACCGCTAAGTGTCCTGAACAGTTGCATAAATTTGTATTCATGCAACCATCTCTCTTTCGGTGTTTTAAGATTACCTTTGAGTATGGCAACCCTCAGATCGTTCATCTTATGGCCAGAGTCAGAGAAATGTTCGCCGACAGGACTGTCTCTTGTTCCGTGCGTGATGCTGTGGCGATGCAGGTTCATTCTCTTGTTTAGCCCCTGCCCTGTCTCACCTATGCACATGATGAGGTACACGACATTGCTGGAGGAACAGGTGAACCTTCCTCTGATTTTGTATTCCCGATTCCTGTGTGGTATTTGTATTTTGTCCGCTGTGTAGAGCATTGCGCAGGTTTTGCATCATGGGTCCTGGCAGGTTTCGTCCCGCATTCAGTTGTACTGCTGAATACTTTACTCCTCACCATAATATTCTTGAGATTATGGGGTTGTCTGTATGATAATAAGGGTGCTTGAGGGAAGACCTGTTGCAGTCTTGTATCTTCCTGGAGGATGGGTTCTAGTTTCCTGGCAATCTTGCGTAGGGCTCCTAGGTGTGAGTTATATGTGACCACCACAGGTACCCTGTCGCTTGTCTCCTTCTGTTTGTATTCAAGGAGATCACTTCTTTGTATTCTGTTGGCTTTGTGAATTTGCTGGTCTACAATTCTGCGGTTATATCCACGGTTTATAAAATCTGATCTCAAGGCTTTAATCCGCTGGTCTCTGTCTGCTGTGTTGGCGCATATCCGGTTGTATCATATGGCTTGACTGTAGATGGTTGCATGTTTGGTGTGTGTTGGGTGGAAGCTGTTCTCCCTCAAATAGCTGGCTCTGTCTGTAGGTTTGCGGTATACAGAAGTCTGTAGTTGGTTGTTCTTTATAGTAATGGTGGTGTCTAGGAAATGTACTTCATCCGGGGAATGGGTGAGTTTGAGTTTGATGGTCGGGTGGAACGTATTGAAGTTGTCATAGAACTGTAGGAGGTCCTGTTCGCCAGAGGTCCAAATCAGGAGGATGTCATCGATGTAGCGAATTTATGTAAGGGGTTTCAAGTGACAGGTGGAAAGAAAGTCACTTTCCAGTTTTGCACAGAACAGATTGGCATACTGTGGCGCCATCCGAGTACCCATAGAGGTCCGGGTTGTCTGGAGGTATGTGTCATTTCCAAATGTGAAGTAGTTATGGGTCAGAATAAATTTGATGCATTTAGTCACTGTCTCTCTGAGTGGCTCCTGCGGTCCCAGAAAGTATCTGCAGGCTGAAATCCCATCCTCGTGGGGGATGTTTGTATAAAGTGACTCTACATCCATAGTTGCTAGTAGTGTTCCTGTTGGGAAGATATCGCTGGGTCTGGCAGACTTATGTAGTCTCTCAGCAGTAACATTATGCAATTCCTGAGCCTTTTTGCGCACGCCTAAACACATATCAGGTAAACAAATATAGAGTTAATATATTCAAAATGGACGCTCTTTACCTGCTGATACTGTGGATGCATGTCACATAGGCAGGTGAGGCTTATTAACTGTGATTGGTTTTGTTGGATTACACTGGGGTTTGGGGTATATATATGTATTGTGCGCTGCATTCAATTGCACCACTTTGAGAAAGATCCCACTGGGGGACCAGAACGTCCGTTTTTGTGTCTTCTATCAAATATAGAAAATTCATGATTTAGTTACCTGCGTGCTGTCCCTTGATGTCGTGTTGCAACCGGTATCGTATGGTCTGTTATTGCTTTATGGGATAAGCACCAAAACTTATTTACTTGCATATGGTGTGCCGGCTGTGCATTGGATTATATATATATATATATATATATATATATATATATATATATATATATATATATATACATACACAGTGGTTGACAAATCACCAAAAACTCTACTCGCCACACAAAAAAATCTACTCGCTACCTAGTACCAAACGTATGCTGCTTGGGCCAATAGGAGCTCGCCACGATGTTAAATCCACTCGCCCAGGGTGAGCAAATGTATAGGTTTGTCGAACACTGTATATATATATATATATATAATCAAAAAATAAATAGATGATACCGTTCTGTGGCTAACGAAATGCTTTTATTCATCGCCGGAAGAAGAGATCAGTGTATCTCGAAAGCTCGCACAAATAAAAGCATTTCGTTAGCCACAGAACGGTATCATCTATTTATTTTTTGATTATTGAAGCTCGGCTAACACGGTACTGATACCTCTACATGTATATATATATATATATATATATGTATATATAGATATATATATAAATTATACCTCCGTCACGTTGCAAGACCTTGTGTCCCATATTAAAGCAGTAAACTCAGTACTCCTTTACACAGGGTTTATATTACAGGGGTTAAATAAACACAATAACTGGCCCACCGTCCCTTTAGTGCAAAACAAATCATTATATAAACACCTATTCCCATTCATGGGTCTAACTACACAGCAGCTCCAGCCTTCTCTAACTGGTAGCTGCCAGCTAAGCTTGTTTGTATATATATATATATATGTACTCACAGTAAACACAAGGCAGACTGAACTCACTTAAAGCTGGAAAGCAGGTGCTCATCGCATAGATAGAATAAATGTAGAGGCTCCTTACCAGGCAGATCCAGAGTCCCAGGGCCACATAGCAAGGAAGAGACAGTACACTCAGTAAATGTATCATAAGTGGTACATTGTAAAAAGCTGGCACAATCACCGACGTTTCGGTTCTTCAAGCAGGACATTTATCAAGGGAGCACTCATATATATATATATATATATATATATATATATATATATATATATATATATATATATAACAAAGACAACACAAAAATTAAGTAGCGCTAAAGGCGATCCAGA
>NC_134484.1:164386431-164415382 GCF_040206685.1 Ascaphus truei | reverse complement strand
CCTTCGCCTTCCTGCCTCCCCACCTCTGCTTTCGCGCCCACCCGCCTCTGCCTTTCACCCACCGCCTCACAGCCGTTGCATGCACTCAACAGACACCCGCCACACTCGACACATACCTGCTGCCACACACACCTACTGCCTCCCGCCCCTACGCACCGACATGAATGACCCAGCGCATCACACCCTAGCAGGACCGCCACTCACAGACAGCACTCACAACCCACGTGCCACCACCCTAGCAGGACACACGCCTCACATTTTTACATCTGTTATGTCACCAAAATATACATTGTACTGTGGTGTGTTTACAATAAACCATTTTTAAACAACATCGTATTACATTTTCTTCCATCTTTCTTTTCAACATTATTATCCAACCTTTACAACAAATAGTCACCTATTGTTCCACGATTTATAAATAATACTACCTATTACGCACTTACATCCCGGGCAACGCCGGGTCTCTCAGCTAGTGACTAATATAGGAACAAATCCCCCTGACAATGGGAACAGGTCTTTTGTTCCAAGTGATATAACCATTTTCTCTTGGAATGTGGGAGGCCTTAACTCCCCAATCAAACGGAAAATGATAATTACTCATCTCAAAAGATTGAGAAGCCATATAGCTGTGATACAGGAAACACACCTAACTGAAAATGAACCCCAAAAACTACGCACTGATTGGGTGGGTAAATTCATAGCATCCCCATTCACAGGAAAAAGAGAGAGGTAGCAATCTTGTTCCACAAAACATTTAATTATAAAATCTTATATAAATTGGTAGACCCAGTTGTCGGGTTTCTTATGATCAAATGCATTGTTGAAGGGAAAAAAGTGGCTCTGGCAAATCTCTAGATGAATTTTCCTAACCATGATTTTTTTTGTCTCCACATAGCGGATCATTCAGTCGGTGGACTCCCAGATCATAATAGGAGGCAATATCAACTTCATGGACAATCCATCTCTTGACTGAAGTGATTCCAAACATACTCATAATAGAGGTAAAGCCCAATCCATCCCATTCATAAAGGAAAATCTTGATATTTTACACATCTTAAAGCAGCAGTACATATTTTTTTTTTAATATGTGGAATGCAGGGGGTATTTGGCGCTGAAACATGTTAATTGCATTCAGCTATGGGGACCACCTGTTTACCAAGACACTCACCTCTGTAGTGGGATGCCGGTAGCAGCTCCGCAGTTTTAAAGCTCCCAGTCACATGGGCAATAGGAAGCCTCAAGGGATGACGTTATAGCTTCCGATTGGCCTGCTTAAAACAGGAGCTTTAAATCCACCATTTCGATCGCCCACACAATGCAGCTGAAGTTACTACCAGCACCCTCTACTGAAGTAAGCATCCATGGGGTCTCCTCATTTCTGACCATATTCTTGAAATGTAATACTTCCGAAAAGATTTTAATGTAGCTAGAATTATTGTGCTCCCAAAACCTGACAAAATTAGTAAGCTCATATAGACCCATCTCATTATTAAATAATGATTTCAAAATCTTAAAAGATAATGGCAGACCAAATGAAACATATTATGCCAAAGGTAATTTCAATGGAACAGACGGGGATCAGAAAAAAAATTACGCATTTCCAGTTTGTTTCGATTTGCTAGGGATTGGATTCCTGATACTAATACATTTACAGACATGAGGCGCACAACATTTGGCAGGCCAAATAAGCTTCATATACATCACGTACCAACTTCTAAACTCCCACTAGATTGCAAACACTCCTGCAAATCTTGGCAATATACTGTATGAGACATTCACTTAACATAGGGAAAGATCATTAAATTAAAAAAAAAAAAAAAACTACTTTCATAATGGAATGGCATATGCAACATTCAAACATTGGGAAAACAATAAAATAAATTAAGGATCCTGTCATTTCAGGAAATAAAAGATAAATGCAACCTCCCAAATAAAGACGTATTTCCTTTCCTCCAACAAAGACACTAGACACAGGACCTTCTCAAATGCATTCTCAATAAATAGACCTAAATATGGAATTAGAGTATAAAAACATGTAATAAAAATCCTAGAAATCTCTTCTTCACTTATTTACCAAATTGGTCAAAAATAACATGATTATCCAAAATCTCACAATGGTTTATATAAATGAAGTAAACTTTTTCCAAATTTAGACACACGCGGTTCCTTAGAGGTCTGGTTAAAAGATTAAAAGTGACACCATCAGCATACTTTCTTGAAAGGGTTTACAAATTGACACACTTTGCCTATATGGAGAAGATACATAATGGGTCTAGCCCAGGCCTGCCCTACTCGTAAAGTGAGAAGGGCCGAACTGCTCCAAGGAAAATAAAATTGGGCCGCACGGGTTAAATCCTCATCATCTCTCCTCCAGCACCTATCATCATCATCATCATCATCATCATCATCATCATCATCATCATCATCATCATCATCATCATCCTCATCATCCTCATCATCCTCATCATCCTCATCATCCTCATCATCCTCATCATCCTCATCATCCTCCTCATATCTCCCCCAGAACCCCTCACTATCAATCTTTACGATACTCCCCATCTATCTCTCATGCCCCCATCTCTCCCCCTCACCCACACAATACCCCCCTCCACATCAAACACACAATACCCCCCTCCACATCAAACACACAATACCCCCTCCACATCAAACATACAATACCCCCCTCCACATCCCCCCAGCCCATTCCATGTCAGCATCCCCCCCCACAAGTAGCATCCCCCATGTCTCTCTTCCCTCAATATGACACGCTCTCCCCCTCCCCTTAATGACACTCTTTCCCCCTCCCCTAAATATGACACTCTTTCCCCCTCCCCTCAATATGACACTCTTTCCCCCTCCCTCAATATGACACTCTTTCCCCCCTGCAACTCACATCACTCTCTCCCCCCCTGCACCTCACATCACACACTCCCCCCCCTGCACCTCACATTACACTCTCCCCCCGCACCTCACATCACACTCTCTCCCCCCCCTGCACCTCACATCACTCTCTCCCCCCCTTGCACCTCACATCACTCTCTCCCCCCCCTGCACCTCACATCACTCTCTACCCCCCCCTGCACCTCACATCACTCCCCCCCCTGCACCTCACATCATTCTCTCCCCCCCCTGCACCTCACATCACTCTCTCCCCCCCCTGCACCTCAAATCACTCTCTCCCCCCCCTGCACCTCACATCACTTCTCTCCCCCCCTGCACCTCACATCACTTCTCTCCCCCCCTGCACCTCACATCACTCTCTCCCCCCCCTGCACCTCACATCACTCTCTCCCCCCCCCTGCACCTCACATCACTCTCTTCTCCCGCTCTGCACCTCACATCACTCTCTCCCCCTCTGCACCTCACATCACTCTCCCCCCCTGCACCTCACATCACTCTCTCCCCCCTGCACCTCACATCACTCTCTCCCCCCCATGCACCTCAGATCACTCTCTCCCAGCCCCCCCCTCACATGTCAGCAGCCCAGCCCCCCCTCACATGTCAGCAGCCCAGCCCCCCCCTCACATTTCAGCAGCCCCCCCCTCACATGTCAGCAGCCCACCCTCCCTCACATGTCAGCAGCCCACCCCCCCTCACATGTCAGCAGCCCACCCCCCTCACATGTCAACAGCCAACCCCCACTCACATGTCAGCAGACCACCCCCCCCTCACATGTCAGCAGCCCACCCCCCCCTCACATGTCAGCAGCCCACCCCCCACCAGCCCATTTTTCACACCCACCCCCCACCAGCCCGTTTTTACACACACACACACACACACACGCACGCACGCACGCACGCACGCACGCACGCACACACACACACACACACACACACACACACACCATACACACACACACACACACACACACACACACACACACACACACACACACACACACACACACACACACACACACACACACACACACACACACACACACACACACACACACACACACCTCTCTCTTAGATCAGCTCAGCACATCCTCTCTCCCCGGTACTAAACCCCGCCCCGGCATGCTCTGACCTCCCCGGCATCCTGCTGCTGCTGCCCCCGCGCACCGCAAAACCTGGGAGCTGGGAGGGATAGGGAGGGGGCTGGGAGGGAGAGAGAGGGAGGGGGCTAGGAGGGAGAGGGTAGGGGCTGGGAAGGAGAGGGAGGGAGGAGGGATGAATCGCCACCATTTTTTTTAAACTTTTTTTTAAAAATTTAATTAATTAACTGGCGCCCGGCCAGAGTCATCGCGGGCCGCACAGAGAGGCCAGACGGGCCGCATGTGGCCCGCGGGCTGTATGTTGTGCAGGCCTGGTCTAGCCGCTCACAGCAATTGTTCAAATTGTAACTCTTCAAAAGCAGACCTTCTCCACAATTTGTTGGACTGCCCCAAGGTAAAATAACATTTGAACGGAGGTCCTAAATGTAATATGCCAGGTATGTAATATTGATGTCTGAGCAAATCCTAGAGGGATCTTATTGAGAGCCTATGATATGGGGTTGATCTCACAGCACTCGATTCCACAAATAGTGGAAATTGACAGCTTGGAAAACAATCTTATACTACTGGACTAGTGACATGGGCTTCCCAGTAAAACACTGGCATGAAAAAAATGCTGTTTCTTTGCGATGGGAATGGTTAAAATCAATATAAGAGAAAGATGCAAATTCCTGAAGATTTGGGAACTTTATATACTAGAAACACCTAGCCTAACCTATCAATTAATTTACAAATGCTTTAAATACAGCACTTTGGTAGCTTCAAAACAACTGCAGTAAACACATCTTTGGAGGAATTAATTTGCATTCAAGCTGAAGAATCAATATAGTATAGACTACATATTAAACAACCAAACTGCCTAGTCTCTTTGGGGTATCTACCCGCTGGAGACACATGCTGGGCAACAAGGAGGACTGTAATTATATACAAGGTGTGGGATATTGCTAACAGGACATGAGCTCACGCCTTTTCTCATTGTCATTTCTTATTTTCACCTCTTCAACTAATTAATCCCTCCCCAAGGTTTATATTGAAAGGTAACTGTGTTGATTTGAAAAAGAATTTCATATGAGATACTGTACAATGTATTGTTAATAAGTGACAAGATTTTGTCTATTACATTTTTATTCGTTTATCTTACTGCAGATTTATACTGTGTAATGAATATTCTGCCAACACAATTTATATTCCACAAGTAATAGACCCATGATATCACAAATTTCATGTAAATAGTACCGGTGCAAAATTCATAAAAAATGTAAACTAAATGTTGCATTAAAATTGAATTAAGGGCCTAGTTGTATTTGAAGGTGATATTTGATCCTAAGACTTATTTTTTGTTTCTCAGTTTTTCTCTCTTGTCTTCTTGTTTCTTCTTCTTTCTTATTTCTTCTTCTATTTTCTTCTTCTTCTATTTTCTTATTTAATTCTTGAAGTTTACATTGATGCCATACATTATGTAGGGATCACCTAGTGCACTTTTATAGGACCAATAAACAAATATGATGATTCCACCAAGTCACAACAACTGCGGATTCTGATACTCTTGGCATTTAACTTCGAAGTTGGGACATTACAAACATACTTTCTATATCAAAATATATTATCATTGTAATAATCTCATCTTTGTAGCAGAGCATGTTATGTTGTTCTCCTATATCCTATATTGTTGTAATTTTTTATTGTGTGAACACCTAAAATCCTCAAAATGTTATGAATTTTTTTTTTACCCTGAGCAAGGTGTACATTTTTTATGAAATACATTGAATGAATATATTCCATGCATGAGGTATATGATGGTACAGCGTGGAAGAGATATGATAAGTTATTCAGGTGAAAAATTCTGGTCATTAGGGTACTACATTTTTGGATAAGACATTGACCTGTAGTTAGGTCTGATTACTCCAGAAAATTGTAATCCTATTTCAAAAGGGCCGAGCAGACAGCCAGGGATTCAACCACAGGTAAAAAACTAAAAAATGTTGGGCATACCATGAAGGGCAGTGTTACAGGAGGACATAATCACTTCAAAATAGGTGAATCTTGGCTATGTTTATTCACAACATCATTTTCAGACATTTACAGTATTTTGGGGGCAACTAACCACCCTTCGTCAGGTGTCTAAAAATCACAAGTTGAATTTGTATAAAGTGTAACACACCTAAGAAATAAGACGCGGAAGAGAACTACATTACATTAGCATATGACACGGATCCACCCAGATACATCTGTTTCATTATGCAGTGTGTAATGTCGGCATCATTAGCATACATGATTATATTCTGACAGTTGGTTGTCATCGTCTAAAGGTATATCGTTATAGAGAGAAATCTATATAATTGGCCTGATTCCCTCCTGCAGTACTCCTTGTAGACCTGTAGGGGCCCACAGAGTAATCCGGTTCAGGCCCAGAACCTGTAAGAACTAGAACAGTCTATGAGGCCAGCTGCCATCTTAGTTTGGCTATAAAACCCCACCCAGTTTGTTGGTTCTTTGCTTGTCAACTTTATGTTTACAGGTCAGGAGTTAGGTTATTCTTTGTTCCCTAGCACTACATGTTTCCCTGTTCCTTTTCATTCAGGGTCCTAGTTCTGCAGGTCTACAGGTACCTTTGTGTTTGTGGTCTTGTATTCCTTTTGCACTATTGTTCCCGTTTATTATTTGTCCCCTGCTGCCATTGCACTTTGCATGTCGTACTGCAATTTTTGCAGCAAACCTTGGTTTGTCCTATTTTCCTTAGCACTTTTTGCCCCCTATTTATGATTTGTCTCCTGCTACAATTGCTTTTGTGCATGTAGCGCTGCAATACTTACAGCTAACTTTAGTTTGTCCAGTTTTTTCCTTTAGTACTATTTGCCTCCTGTCCGTTCCCTTAGCTACCATAACCTTTTGCATGTAGCTCTACACACTTTGCAGACTCCATTTTGTTTTCCCAGTCTTATTTACTTTGTAAAAACAAATCCTGTCAGTTTTTACATATTTCAGTCTCCGGTCTTTTGTGGTTTTACATGTTACCTCAGAGGGATCCATACATCTTAATAATAATCTTCTGCTAAAAAAAAAAAAAAAAAGGAATAAACACAATCAGTTACAGTAATACAATGTATTATATCTGAAACTAGCTGATATACCCGGCGTTGCCCGGCATTGAATTTTCCCGCTCCCCCTCTGTCTCCGCTCCCCCCTCTCTCTCCCCCCATTGCCATCTCTCTCTCTCCATTGCCATCTTTCTCTCTCCATTGCCATCTGTTTCTCTCCATTGCCCTCTCTCTCTCTCCATTGCCCTCTGTCTCTCTCCATTGCCCTCTCTCCCCCCCTTCCCCTTTCTCCCCCGTTAACAGCAATCGTGGCCCCCTTGCACATGAATGTGGCCCCCCCCCGTGTTAACAGCTGGTTCCCCCCCCGTTCACAGCTCCGGCCCCACCCCCACTCACATGTCCAATTCCCCCCCCTTCAGAGGGCAGTGGGTGGATGAGTGACTAGGTGGGTGGATGAGTGACTGGGTGGGTGGGAGAGTGACTGGGTGGGTGAGTGAGTGACTGGGTGAGTGAGTGGGTGGGTGAGTGAGTGACTGTGTGGGTGAGTGAGTGAGTGACTGGGTGGGTGAGTGAGTGAATGACTGGGTGGGTGAGTGAGTGACTGGGTGGGTGAGTGACTGGGTGGGTGGGTGAGTGACTGGGTGAGTGACTGAGTGGGTGGGTGAGTGGGTATGTTATCTTCCCCCCACCCTCCCTGCTGTCCCCATACTTGAAGCAGCGGCGGAGGCTGCAGGTAGGAGCCGGGGAAGGGAAAGGGCGGTGAGGCGCGGGTGCTGTGAGGCGGCTGTGACAGCCGCAGCTGTAGGGAGGGAGGAGGACGTCGGAGCGGGAGTTTTGAGATGGGCTCCCCCGTCCGGCCGTTCCCCCGCTGTCTTGGCCGGTTGTTCTTTCACCCCCCCCGGAACATTCCGACTGCTGTGACGGAGGCGCGTGCACGCGGCATGTGCTCCCCCGCGGATCAGAGGTGGGAGGCAGGAAGCTGACGGGCACGAACGGGGTGGGGAGGCTGGAGAGCCAAGTCTTGTGCTTCCCCCCTTACTCCAATGTGTGTAAGGGGCTTCTCCCTCCCCCTCCCTCCCACGAACGCGACCAACAGTCACAGGAAGTCTTCACGGGGGCCTGATAGGTGTTTCAATCCGGGGCAGGTCGGGAGCAAGATGGCTGACACTGCTCCGTGAGGGAGGGTGAGGTGGCGCCTGTGTTCCTGCCGACAGATCCTCCGGAGCTGACACCGGCTCAGGAGAGGCCGAAGAGATCTGCTGGGTGAGTGATAAGTCATCAGCACACCAACATTTAAAGTGTGTGTGTGTCTCTCCACACCGGCCAATGAGATGTGTGAGGAGGAGGAGAAGAGAGTGGCAGTTGGGTGACGTCATAGAGGGCAGGGATATGGACCAATCTGATTGGCCACATCTACAACCCCACAAATTTCAGATTTATATATTAAGATAAAGAAAGACCACACTTAGACAGCTGCAATCAATAAATATAATTAGTGGTGTAATTTCTAAAATCCTTATCAATCATTACTGAATCAAAGCTCTAACTGTAGGGATAAGGACAGACAAATATCTCCATGGGTAATATCATATGTTATAAACCACATGCTTTAAAAGGATACATATTTAACAAGAGACTGACATAGAACAGGGGGGCGCAAACTTTTTTCCCTGAGTCCCCCTGCCGGCGGTCACCTCACCCCCGCGCCTCCCCTCGCCCCCCACTGGCGGCTCCAGCGCCATGATGTCATGTTGCCATAGCAACGTGCCGTCACATGACCTCGCCGCGTTGCCATGGCAACGCGTGTGGAGCCAAGGTAAGTAAAGGTTTACAGAGACCCTGCAGCTCCCCTGGCACTTAATTTAAGTGCCTTCGGGAAGCACGCAGGGCCTCTGTAAACCGCGTGCCCCCCGCAGGCAGTCGCTCCCCCCCTGGGGGTCGTGCCCCCCAGTTTGTGCACTGCTGACATAGAAAACAAGTTGACAAACTTCAGACCTCATGGGTATTACTGCGACAAAGAATGACTTCTTTGAAAAAACTAATCCAAAAAATGCAGATGAAATGATTCAGAAATAGAGGCTTCTGCTTAAAAGAACTAAGACAGCAAAACACTTGTTAGAAAAATTCTAAGAGTTACACTTTTAAGTTCAACCAAAATAACATCTGATAAAGAGAGAATTCCATTTGCATCAATGTATGATATTTAAACACACAATATCCCAGCAAGCTCAATCTCCCCAAAAGTATGCAGTATGTAGTATGTATTTCGTCTCATTGGATGTAGCATTGGGCATTTCTGTCTTTTGTTGAATGTATGATATGTATACAATGTATGATCCAGTTAAAAAAAGAAACAGAATGTTTAGAACGTAGTCAGAGGCTAAAAGAATCACAATAGTTCTCTTTACAAGTAGTTTCCTTCTTGGAGGAATTCTGAACAATCCATTGGAGTCGTCAAATAGTGTAACAAAAAAATTATTCAAATTCGCGGCTGTGAATGGTTTCTAAGTAGCAAAGTTATATTGTCTCCTTTTATGAAGGCAGTTTGTTGGACAATGAAAGACCATACACGTTTTCTATTTACCCCAACCTGTGGTATTTCTCCCTGCCGTAGTTGCAATAATTAAACTGGAATTATTAAGGAAAATTATATCACAAACACCTTGAAGCATTTAAAATTCAAGTTATAGGCTTTTACAAAATCAGTTGTATATCAACTGAAATGCCTGTGTGGCATGGGGATACGTTGCATAAATCAAAACACAAGAGTAGCACTATAAACTTTGGCCAATTAAACATCAAAAAAGACACACTAGAAGGAAGACACTTTTATTCTCACACACATGGTGCATCACAACTACAATGGCAGGTACAGGAGCAGGATGTAATTTTTCTCCAGAAGGACTTCGATTGGAAATTTGGGCAGGTAAATGGCAGACGAGGTTTAATATAGATACATGTAAGGTTATGCATTTAAGTAACAAGAGTAAACAGGCGACTTACAAATTAAAAGGGGGAAAGTACTGCTGCGGCCAGCTTGAGTCTAACATTTGCCCGTAATTGTCCGGGGCTTTTTTCGGCTGGCGCCAGCCACATCTTCCCCTCCCCGCGTGCAAAATCAAGATGCTGTTCCCCTCCCCTTCCGACCCCCTGGCTGTTCCCCCTGGCTGCTCCTCTGCTTCGCACAGCTTTGCGCAGCTTCCCCTTACCCCTGCATCCCCTTCAGCCTTCGGGGATGCCGGGGAACCCTAGCATGTGTGACCGGTGCCACGGTGACGCACGGCACGCGCCAGGAAAAAAACAAAACCAGCCGCCGTCTGCCCGCACATTGCCACCACATTGCGGTGGCGGCCGCTGAAGACTCAGCTCGGCCGCCACTGTATACAGATGAAACTGCCTGTTCTGGCCCTCCAGATCAGAGCATTTTACAACAAACACAACCCCCGCCCCCCATTGACTACATTCGAAAAGCTCTCTCTATTAGAGACTGACACTTGCGGACTCACATCACAATTGTATAGAGAAGTAACAGGTTCTGGTCCCAAGGTAACACACAAGTTTAAGTACATTACACAATGGGAGGAAGACCTGGGAGAAATACTCGAAGTGGAGGACTGGATGGCAATAGTCATAGCGGCGACCAAGTGTTCAATATGCACGATATTAAAGGAGAACACATATAAAGTATTAATGAGATGGTACCTCTCCCCACTAAACTTATCAAGATTCCTGACAGGATAAAATTAGAAATTGGCTACGGAGGATTTTTGACCTCACAATCCCACCGAACCCATGGCTCTTTCCTTTAAACAGACCATTGCCAGGTCTATCCAAAGCGGAACTTAAACTGGTTGTCCACTTTGGAACAGCAATGAGGTGCGAGATCGCAGCATTCTGGAAACGAAACGAAATTCCATAAATTTCCAAAATTAGAAAAAGAATTTGGTTTGTGTGCCAAATGGAAAAATTGACAAGTCTTTTAAATTGTACTGGCGTACAATTGCTAAAAGTCTGGACGCCATGGTTGGCTCAGACAGACATCCCAGGGGTAGAGAGTTCCACAATCTTGTTTTGATAGTATTGGTGCGTTTTCCTTTGATCCCGGTGCCGGACTTATGACCCTCCACGGGACAGTAGCCTCGTGGTACATAAAGACCCAGAATCTCTCATAGAGATAAGAGGCGGCATTCCCATTAGCTCAGATACGTAAGTTCACATAGACTTATATTATATCTTCAAGTCAATAGACGAAGATGCGGACCAACCTCCTTCCTCCTTCCCCCTTCCAACACCTCCTCCACATCCTCCCCATCCTCTCCCCCTTTTCTTTTTCTATGATTTATATTTTGCCTACTTTTATTGTTGTCATTAAATGTATTGGATATTGGTTCTAAGGAGAAACAATGTCTGTACGCTCTTCTTTGTATCGCTTTCAAAACCAATAAAATACAAGTTATATATAAAAATAAAAAAAACTGCAGTTCAAGCAATATCCTACATGTGTGTTTTTTTTTTAAATAAATCAGTTCTGTACTAGAAAAAAATAGTTGTAGCATTTTTTTGGTATACTAGTGTAACTAGTATTTTTGTTTCTATAGCAATCATTTATAAAGTTGCATCTCCTTCCTCTTCTGAGACAGGCTCTGGCACACACCTTTTGCCCTCTCTATAGCAGTGCACCAATTGTATATAGTGCCTGCCTGGTCACATGATCTTCCACACAGAACTTTGCATCTTGGGTACTCTTCTGCAGCACTAACAGCCATTTAGTGAACCCCCAAGCCGAATCTTCATCGATCGATCACAGGAGAACGTATCGATTGCCAACTTAGCTAATCGCTTGTCAGTGTGCAGATTTTATTGATACACATGTAACACATGTATATCCCCCCCCGATCTCATCTAGGGACCTTTGTGGGAGAACTCCACATATTACCGGTGTGGTACAATACCTGTCAGGCTGACAGGAGGCCTGAGCCTCCGCTGATGGGAACCTGGGATGTATCCTGGAACGATACTTACAGCGCTTCCACCTGTGCAGGATTCTAAAGTGTAGAATAACCCCTGACACAGGACCCACATACAGTAACCACATACACCAGTTTATGGATAAACAGTTTACTATATGCAGAACACAGATAACCATATAACAGTTACAATGTCACCCTGTAACACTAGGCCTTGCAGGGCGGTAACCCCACACCTTATTCCCCAACACTGTGTACCCAAGTGTCCCAAGCCCACCCAAGTGTGAGACAGCGCTGCCCACTAATTTGAGTAGATGGTTGGTGCACGTGTTGTTAGGAAGGTACCTGCCGGGTGTGTCCACACCCGGATGCGCAGATGCCATTCTGCACTCCCTATAATGGCCACCGCAACTGTTTTGCGCATGTGCAAACCTCCGCGCATGCGGGCGCATAACCAACTTGGCGGCGCCCTGCAACAGGTAAGGAAGGGGGAAATGAAGGACCTGGCTACACACATATAGAATGGAAATAAAAAAATAATAATTAAACGGCAGCTTCAACTGATACTTTAAAGTGTACATTGTATGTATGTGTATTGTATGTGCTTGATAACCTCTTTGACTCTCTCTTATTCACAGGTACTTAATTACACCACTTTTCATGTAGGTTGCTGATCGTGTGCAAGATGCAACTTTATACCCAGCAATATGTTGAGCTTGTTCGTGCATTTCATTTTGCCAAAATAATTTGTTTGTTTTGACATCTCTGAGTGCTACTTCTGTATTGTGCCACTGAGATGTCATAATACAATATAGTCCCTTCAATTAGCTTGGTAGTGCAGTGTGTTTGAAAGTGGTTGCTTTACATTTGGTGCCAGTTTGCTGCACATTTGAATGAAAGCTCTCACATGGAGAACATGCTTTCAGATCGCAGCGATTCAGCTAATTTTGATGTTGGATAATGCCATGATTACAGTCACAGTCTCTCAGAAAATAAAACGTGTGAGAGAATAAATAACGCACTAAGGTAAAAAAAATGCTTCATTTCTGCCTGTATGATGCTTTTAAATTGGCCAAAGAAATAAATCCAGAGGGAACTTGATGTCAACGCTGCAAACCTTTCAATGCACAGGCTTTGCCTTGTTTGGTTTATTAAGCTCTTTGGGGAATCTACCCCATCATACTCTCCCCATTATCTGTAATGATTTCTTCCTGAGGAACCTAATGAAGGTGTTTATGTTCTTGATGATTGTGAAAGGAGTGATACTAGAAGCCTTCCAGATCTGATCTAACCCCCACCTTGCCATTTCTCGTGAGAAAATATTGCAATTTTGCCATGTCTTTGTTTAACTGCTATTTGCTCACAAAATAAAAAAAATACTTGGATGACTCCGACAAAGAGATTCAAATCAGAAACTAGTTTATTCAGATTCCATTTTTGAACGTAGAATTAGAATATTTTCAAATCCTGAGTTATTTCAAGTTTGTACCTTTAGTGTGTGATTAATGGCAGTTCTGATTAATCATATGGATTCAATAGCATACTCAGCAGCCAATTTAATACCAGCATAAAAATACAATACATTGGGTTTATAATCTCAGAAATAAAAATATACAGTTACTGATAATGGACCTTTTCACATTACTTCCTCGCATATTTTTTTTACATTTCAATAAATATAGTTTTTGCTACCCAAAAATCTACATTTAGCACCTGAAACAGTAGCTAATCTTTTTTTTAGTTTTGAGGATTGCCAATGTATGAGGTTGACTCTGTGGTTGCTATTTCCTCTCCCAGAAGCCACTGTTAATCTTCGTCTCAGTGTTTATTGGTTCTCTCTCTCAAGTAATGGCAGTGCCATCATCACATAGGAACATCAGTTTCATTCGATTCTATTCTGCTCTATTGTTCTATTCTATGGGTTTTCAGTGTGACCCAGACTTTCAACCACTTAGACAAGTTGAAAGAAATTTAGGAGAACCTGCAACCGTAAAGCTATGAACACATGAATTCTTAGTACATATTTTTTTTTTCTAAAAGCTGTAATAACTCTTAAAGGTATATTCACAAATACAACACCCATGCACACTCGTTAACTATTATTCTAGTAAATAGCCATTAACCAGCAATAATGCCAAGTGCACTTGGATGAATATACGTATCAGAGGCTTATCAGAGAATACATGTTAGCTGATAAATGAAACATTGGTGGCATGTGGGCATTGGCTTGTCAGTCTTTCTTTAAAAGGGCAGCTCCCTCATAGGACCGAGTGAACTAATGACAGCGATATATTTTATAGGTTACAACTAGGCGATTGGTGTATTACAAATAGAATCATAAGTATTTCTAATTACTTTTGAAAGTGTATCCTGAAAATGTTTGTATACAGAGCAATCTGAAGCTAAAGTGTGTTGACTGCCCTTATCTTTGCCTTATCTTTCCATTATTCATTCCCATTTATAAATGGATCATTTGACAGACATGGGGCACTTGCATCTTGGTTACCTTATCACTGGGATGGAACAAACAAGTCTGACACTCCCTTTCAGAGTTCCATTGCAAATTAAAACAAAATAAAATGTTTTAGCTTTCTAAAAATAATTACAATAATTTCATATTGACATTCAATGCTTGGACTTTTATAAATACATGTAGCCCTCTTTCCTACGCTCTAGAGTGACTACGGGTACTGCACACACCTGTTGGCTCAAGGAGATCTGGGCCGCTGCTAGCTGGGAGCCT
Source organism: Ascaphus truei (assembly GCF_040206685.1). Classification (NCBI taxonomy): domain Eukaryota; kingdom Metazoa; phylum Chordata; class Amphibia; order Anura; family Ascaphidae; genus Ascaphus; species Ascaphus truei. Next base: position 164,400,637 of record NC_134484.1, on the reverse strand, counting down.
GTGGTAATAGTTATCTTATTGGCAGCGCCTCCACTTACCCAGGATCCCCATTGCGTAAGATTCCCCTGGGTAAGAACAATAGCAACACACATCAGATTGTAACTGTTTACTGTAGGTATTGATAGAACCTTATCTTATAGAGATAGCAATAACACATATATAACACTTCAACCAACATCTTATAATATAACCCTAGTGGCTCGGCCACTCTCATAAGGAGAAATGTCACTGTCCCTTCACCGCGTGCCCCCACACCATGTCCATGTAACTGTAACTATGTACATAGGCTCAGTCCTTTGGCCACTCCATTTAGTGTCCCCAAAGAGTGTTCCCTAAGGCGGGATCAGCACCTGTTGACCGGTGTTGGTGCACTTTCAGTAAATACCTTCCGGTCACTGGGGTGACCGGCAACAACTTAAAAAAGGATCCTCCAATCCAGCGCTGTCTCTCACGATTGAACGATGCACCGCAGCCTGGTCCCAGATGACTGGCACCAATCTCAGCTCCGCAACACTTTGTCCCTATCTTCTATACAGTAAGGGCAAATGTCGCTATCAATACAGGGCGTCCCTGCAGCACCACAAGCTATGGTGACTCAGGGAATACACTTGGGCCTGCGGGGAAGATCTAACCTACGCAGATGGGTCACGGACCCCCTGCGCCCACACTACCTTCCCCTTTGCTCCTCGGGTGCCCTCTGGCTAGCGTGGTCTCTCCCCCACGCTTCCCTTTCCTGCCTTCCGCGATCCTTGCCCTCCTATTCGCTCTCTGGCGTCAGGTGGCTTCGCAAAGGCTCCTGGGGGTTGTAGTTACTGGCTGAGCCTCTTCCTTATTGGCCAGCCATTTGCGCGCTTTGCACTGCGCATGCGTGACATCTCTCCCCCCTGGCAACATGACGCGCCGCCTGTGACGCGGCTAAACGACGGGTTAGTGATGGCGAATGGTGGGAAAATGAACCTATATCAGGTAAGGGGATGAATCAGATGGTATGCACCTTGAGAAAGAGCGGAAGCTCGAAACGCGTTGGTGGGGGCCTGAGGGCTCGTTTTTTGTATTCCATGCTCTGATCCAATAAACCTTTCATTGGGGACACACTCTCTAGCAATATTTTTTCCAGTAGTGCTTCATTTCTCCCTCGTCGAATCTCTCCCCTCTGACAGTGCTCCCACTATTGCGCAACAACATGGCGGCGCCCTATGCTGTCAGACCGCCGCGGAACCTTCTAAACACTCCCTCTGGAGACACACTGCAGCGAAGGTGAAGCAAAACTAAGACACCCTTACATTCTCCCCCTCGCAGAATGCTGCTGCCAGAATCACTCTACTCTTTCCTAGATCTGTCTCAGCATCCCTCATGAAATCCCTCTCCTGGCTTCCGATCAAATCCCGCATCTCACACTCCATTCTTCTCCTCACTTTTAAAGCTTTACATTCTTCTGCCCCTCCTTACATCTCATCCCTAATTTCTCGGTATGCACCATCCAGACTCTTGCGTTCTTCTCAAGGATGTCTTTCTACCCCCTTTGTATCTAAAGCCCTCTCCCGCCTTAAACCTTTTTCACTGACTGCCCCACACCTCTGGAATGCCCTTCCCCTCAGTACCCGACTAGCACCCTCTCTATCCACCTTTAAGACCCACCTTAAGACACACTTGCTTAATGAAGCATATGAATAGCACTGTGGATATTCTAAACACGATACATAATGCTTGGCCCCCTGCAGACGCACTTACCAGAACTCCCTCCTACTGTCTCTGTACGTTCTCCCTACCTACCAATTAGACTGTAAGCTCCTCGGGGCAGGGACTCCTCTTCCGAAATGTTACTTTTATGTCTAAAGCACTTATTCCCATGATCTGTTATTTATATTATCTGTTATTTATTTGCTTACCACATGTATTACTACTGTGAAGCTCTATGTACACTAATGGCGCTATATAAATAAAGACATACAATACAATCCAACGACCCCGCTTGGGAACATACCATACATTTTTACACAATGAACTTGTAAACCTGTGAAATACACCTTATTCTGTATACTCTACATTAGGTTATACATTTCGCTGAACATGCCAATCACAGATCTTACTTTATGGTGAGCCCACTGCTGAGCCTCATAATGGGGTGCCCCAAATTGATCGTATGCCATCCTCATTGGAGGTTGACCAGTTCTTTGGCTTCTGCGAAGGTGCTCTTCTGTTACTCCCTCTGGAGAGTAACAAGTCTCATTTGGCAATTCAAACTCTGCCCTTGAGGGGCTCAAAGTGTCTATGCAGTCTTTTTGGGGCACAAAGCATGGGCTCTATGGATCTAGCGGCTGGCTCACTGGAGTCAGCGTATCTGTCGTTGGACCAAGGGGCCCTTTACCCGTAGCTCCTTCGGGAGATGCCCCCGCGGTCGGAAGGCCCCTTGGAGAGGTTCGTTCCATAGGATTCTCAGAGGTGGCATTTATTACAGTCTCTGGGCCATCCTCTGTACTAACAGCTTCTCCATCGAGTGAAACAGTGGCCACTTCCAATTCGTTATCCCCTACTTGAAGTATAGGGAGGAGATGGTTTCTATGCCATACCTTTACCCGGCCTTCGGAGTCTTTGATGCGATATACCGGGAGGCCAGGCATCTGTGATTCCACTTCATACACACCATCCCTCGAACGGTTGGCCAGTTTGTGCTTTCCAGGAATACCCAAGTTACGAAGGAGAACTGCGTCCCCTGAGCGGATTTCTTTATGTCGCACCTTGTGATCATAGCGCCTTTTATTACTCGCATTTAATTGCGCCGCTGCCTTCTCGGCCAGTTTGTATGCCTGCTGCAAGCTGTCTTGTCCTGCACATATCAAAAATGCGTCCTATTGGATACCCCATCGGTAGATATCCACTGGCAACCTAGCTGCTCGCCCAAACATTAAGAAGTACGGGGTATAACCTGTAGACTCATGTCGAGTACAGTTATAAGCATGCACCAACATCTCTACGTGCTTACTCCAATCAGTCTTCTTAGAGCCTTTCAGGGTACCCAACATGTCAAGTAGCGTTCGGTTGAAACATTCGGGCATAGCATCCCCTTCCGGATGGTACGGGGTAGTCCGTGACTTGGTAATGTTCAGCAACTTTAGCAGTTCTCGAATGAGGGTACTCTCGAAGTCCCTGCCTTGGTCAGAATGCAATCGATTCGGCAGTCCATAATAAATGAAGCATTTCTCTCACAGCACCTTAGCCACTGTCACCACCCGTTGGTCTTTGGTAGGAAAAGCTTGAGCGTATCTTGTATAGTGGTCTGTGATCACCAGTACATTCCCGATGCCCCATGTGTCGGACTCAATACACAAGAAATCCATACACACCAAATCCTTGGGACCAGAGCTTTTTAAATGGGCCATGGGAGCCGCCCGGGTGGGAAGTGTCTTCCTCTGTATACAACGAGTGCATTGCCGGCAATGTATCTCCACATATTCCCTCATTTTCGGCCAATAGAATCGATCACAAAGCAACCCGAACGTTTTGTCAATGCCAAGATGGCCATGATCGTCATGTAGTGCCCGGAGTACCATGTTTCTTAGAATCTGGAGCAGGAATAACTGTCGCCGGTCGGGATGATTGTGGTACGGTATAACCCGGTACAATAGGCAGTTGTCCAGTTTGAATTTTCCCAGCTCCTTCTTAAATAGGTTCACTAGTTCTCTGGGAGCTCGTTTAAGTATGGAGTGGTTCTCTTGTTGCTACGATTGGCGAACTAGTTCAACCACTGGATCTTGGATCTGATATTGCACCAATTCCTTCATGAAATAATCTTATCCTCCGTGATATTCATCCCTTCTGGATGTCGGTACACTCTAGGAACTGCTCTGGACCGACACCCTAGTGAATCTGCTATTCTTAACTCCGAGAACGCTACTCGATCATCAACCACAGCAGCGAGAGAACACAGTGCACATATGCCAGGCCCCGGGATTTCCTCCCACACATCCTCATTTGTAGTAGGGTGGAGCCCAGGTCTTCGAGACAGAGCATCTTCCCCTATGTTGGTGGGCCCTGGTTTGTATTTGAGATTGAATCGATAGTTTGCCAGCGCCGCTAACCAGCGGTGACCTGTCGCGTCCAGTTTAGCAGAAGTATTGATTTATGTCATCGGGTTGTTATCGGTCCTGACCTCAAACTGCACGCCATACAGGTAGTCATGTAACTTATCCACGATAGCCCATTTGAGGGCTAGGAACTCCAATTTGTGGACTGGGAAGTTTTGTTCACTTTGGGTCAAGCTTCGACTAGCATACGCCACCGGTCTGAGCCCAGTATCATGTTTCTGATGCAACACTGCCTCCAAGCCGTTGAAGCTTGCATCCACATGCAGGACGTACTCTCGATCAGGATCGGCATACGCCAACACCGGGGCTTGGGTTAAATTGGTCTTTAAGGCTAGAAAGCCTGTTCACATGCAGGGGTCCACTTGTCCCCAAATGGTGCTTGGGCTGAGGTGGCTTTCCTCCCGGTGTCTTCGGGATATATTTTTAAGAGACTGTTAAGAACTTTGGCTTTACTTGAGTAGCCTTCCACGAATCTTCGGTAGTACCCGCAAAACCCCAGAAATGACCTCAGTTCCTGGACGTTATTGGGTCTTGGCCAATTCACCACAGCCTCTATCTTTCCCGGATCCGTAGATATCCCTTCCGCCGATACAATATGGCCCATACAAGTCACGGACGTGTGGCGGAAACGGCATTTGTCCATGGACAGCTTAAGTCCCTCGTTGCTGAGTCGATCCAGCATTTTCAACAGCCGTTCCTCATGCTCCGCCAGGGTTTTCCCGAACACTATGATGTCATCCAGGTACACCAGGCATTCCCGAGGATTCATATCCCCATTGTTCTGCTCCATCAGACGCTGGAAGGTAGCTGGCGCCCCGCATATCCCTTGAGGCATACGCGTAAACTGATAGAATCCTAAGGGGCAGATGAATGCTGTTTTCTCTTGGTCGTCCGAGTCCATGGGCACCTGGTAGTACCCAGACCTTAAGTCCAGCACGCTGAACCACTTATTCCCAGATAGCGCATTCAGGAGGTCTTCGATTCGTGGAAGGGTATACTGATCAGGTACAGTACGATTGTTCAAGGTCCTATAGTCCACGCATAACCGTACGGTCCCATTCTTCTTGCGCACTACTACAATAGGTGATGCATATGGATTGCGTGATCCTTGGACGATACCGGCCTCCTCCATATCGGTTAACAGCCTCCTCACATCTTCCACATCTCTGGGTGCGATGCGTCAAGACCGCTCGCGAAACGGTGTCGTGTCATTCAGTTGGATGGTATGGCGGGCACTGCGACTGCACCCAACATCCATGTCGCTGGTGGAAAACACCTCCCGTTGGGTTTCCAGCTTGGCCTGCAGTCTCCTCTTCCAATCTTCTGACATGTGTGAATCTCCAAAGTCGAACACCAACTTAGGGGCGGCCGCTTGGACGGTAGCTGCCGATTGCACCTCTCCGGTCCTTCCTTCTGGGGTCACTGGATATATTCGACCCAGCTGCTGTCCTTGGTCAATGGGCATGGGGTAGGGAGAAAGATTTCGTACGTAAACCCGAGCTCGAGGTGGAATTTTACTGGCCACTGTGTGAGGATTTGGGTATCGCGGCGCTCACAGTGCGACCCCTCCTCACCCTCTTTACCTGCTTCTTCCGTGGTGCGCCCCCTCGCCGACGCCAGTCACCTCGCGCTGCCCTGGAGGTTCCCCGCCGCCTCCGGCGGTCCGCCTCTGCTCCGCGGCCGCCTCTCCCTCATGCGGCTGCCATTTGTCCCGGGCGCACGCGTAAACAGCGCGCGCCGGGTGAAGATAATTTATTCACTGCTCTAGCAGTGAAACCATGCCCCCAACTGACGAACGAGCTATTTCCCCAGACCAAACTATCTCACCTGCCTGCCAATCAATGGGACCTATCCTGGACAGCTCCATGCACTCCTCCAGGTCCACCCCCTCTCCCTATTCGCCAGCCTCACTATATTATGCCTGTCCTACCATTTTCACATAGCTCGACATAGTCTCCACTTGTGGATCACTACGCTGGCACTTTCTCCCTTTATTCACTCAGGTCACGACTTGGCTTGGCGGACGTCAATCTCTGGCTCTCGATCCCTGCTTGGACACCGACCTTCCGGAATTCTCCAATCCCTGACCTTGGCTAATGGCAACGACGACGGCACTTCTTTACCGGTACCGGCAAGTATTGCTAAAGCTAACCACCACCTGGCCTGGCAACGCCTAAAACACCACACTCCGGACACGCTCCTTTTGCTGCGGGTGCGTGCTCATATACGTCCCACACCTCAGTATAAGGGACGGGTCTGGTCTGCGGGCAGCACCGGCGTAACACACTGCTTTACGGAGGCCACCCCCTTGTAGCCAAACCGCTGATCGTCGAGTACCGTACTTTCTAGAGAGAACAGTCGGTCCTCCGGACGTCTTGCAGGATAGTGACACATCATTCTTCCTTCTCCTGGAGGGATCTCGGTCAGTCCATGCTCCATATTATACAGCCGCCCATGCTCTTCTTTGGTCGCGATCTTATCACAAGCCTCTTGTAATGCTGGGCACGCAGCTAGAGCCAGCAACGGTAGTTCACCCGCTTCCTGCAAATACATACGGATCACCGCTTGTACAATGTCCGTATTGGTCCATGTAATTATTGGGGCACTGGGGTGGTCCTGGGGCTCCGGGCACACCAGCGCTTCGACCTCCATGGGATGGTGCTTTCCGGTATTCACCTGCAGAATGTCTAGGTGTACTCTCACCACTCCATCGATAGGGTAGTCTTTATGGCTTAGCCCTCTCAACCTCAGGGAATCTGCGGGCAGTAGTGGCAGCTGATGCAGATGCTGATCATAGAAGGGTCGATACACTATGGTTACTTGAGACCCAGTGTCCATTAGGGATGAAGCATAGATACCTTCAATACCCACCTCGACTATGGTCACCGGCCCAATGCGGCTACTCATCGGAGAGGAGCCCGCCGCGTCACTGGCTTGAGGAATACACAGCATGGACTTGGCCGGTCGGGACGCCGTTCGTCGTTGGGTGGGACAGTACACTCGGATGTGCCCCATCTTTCCGCAGGCGTAACATTGGAGGTGGCTGTGGGAGGGACTATCTCGGAGGGTCGGAGATGTTCGCCCCGAAGCGGTGCGTCCCCGAGCCACCGTAGGTTCCTCCAACTCCTCCTTCTCCGGGTTCACATCCTCCGCTGGCTCAATTTTAGTCTCTGACTTCTTGGCTTCTTTGGTGGCCACTCCCGTCTTCTTCCCCGGGGTCAAGTCACGCCCCAACAGCACAGCCTCATGTGCCTGTACTCGGTCCATTAGGTTATCAAACGCCAGGGCTTGTCCCGGCACCAGACACCCGCTGACTCTTACGGACACAGGATGTAGCGGAAGAAGTCCCCTCAGCAGTTGCGTGGTGCGCAGTCCATCTGCATCCGCCTTTTGTACTACCTTCCTCCTCACCAGGGTCCAAAGATCCAAGTGTAGAAGCCTAAGAAAATCGGACATCATCTCTCCCTTTTTCTGGGTCAGGGCATGAAACTTGGCCATCAGTGCAAACGCATCCACTGGAATCCCATAGGCTTTGGTGAGGGCGTAAATGATGCTGTGCGTATCTGCATCAGGGTGGTCATCCCGATAACAGTGCACCATGTGGGAAGCTGGTGGTCGCAAGCATTCGATTATGTGCTGCCTCCATACGGCATCAGTGCAGGACCATTCAGGGAGTACCTGTTCAGCGTGATCCAACCATTCTTCAAAGCTGACTTCTCCCAGAGGGGTTGGCTTGTCTCCAGAAAATGCCTTTAGCTTCCGGTACTGGTGAGACTGAGTGGATTGATGTATAGCCTCGGCTAGCACAGGAAGGGACACATTATCAGGCGTGCTATTCCCGGCAGGGGCATATGCGTCAAGTCGGGACATACTGCTTCTACGTAGCGAAGGCCGAATGGTGGAGGGGGTGAAAGATGCGCCTAGGCCCATTGCGGCGGGCCACCGGGGATTCAGACTTTTCTCCGGGGTACGGAAGGGATTGGCCGTTGCTGTGCTTGACGGGCCAGGGTACTCCTTCTGTGGCGTGGACGCAGCCAGGGGTTTGGCTACACCCACCTGTACTAGCGAGCAATGGATGCCTGGAGCTTCAGGCAGGATTAGTATTGAGGGAATGGCTTCAGGGCATATGTCCCGGTCTGTAGCGAAGAGTATTTTACGCCAGTTCTGCTCCCTGTCATAATAATGGTCTACCACTCGGGCAGTGGCCAGGAACGGGAGTTTCCTTACTTGATCAGTCACGGTGCCCAGGGAGGTGGCGGCAGGGACATGTCCAATGGCAATTGCGCAGGCCAGTGGAATCTGGTGCCGCATGGCCCACTTATGCACCTCGGGCTGTGAGGGCACAAACATGGCGAAAACTTAGAAGCACAATTGAGAAAACAATTATAAGGCACCCCAGGTCTGAACTCTCAGTAGCGCCTCCAAATGTAGCCCTCTTTCCTACGCTCTAGAGTGACTTTGGGTACTGCACACATCTGTTGGCTCAAGGAGATCTGGGCCTCCGCTAGCTGGGAGCCTGGGGTAACACACATCAGATTGTATCTGTTTACTGTAGGAAATGATAGAACCTTATCTTATAGACATACATATACATAGACATGCAATAACATACATATAACACTTCAACCAACATCTTATAATATAACCCTAGTGGCTCGGCCACTCTCATAAGGAGAAATGTCACTGTCCCTTCACCGCGTGCCCCCACACCGTGTCCATGTAACTGTAACTATGTACATAGGCTCAGTCCTTTGGCCACTCCACTTAGTGTTCCCAAAGAGTGTTCCCTAAGGTGGGATCAGTGCCTGTTGACCGGTGTTGGTGCACTTTCAGTAAATACCTTCCGGTCACTGGGGTGACCGGCAACAACTTAAAAAAGGATCCTCCGATCCAGCGCTGTCTCTCACGATTGAACGATGCACCGCAGCCTGGTCCCAGATGACTGGCACCAATCTCAGCTCCGCAACACTTTGTCCCTATCTTCTATACAGTAAGCGCAAATGTCGCTATCAATACAGGGCGTCCCTGCAGCACCACAAGCTATGGTGACTCAGGGAATACACTGGGCCTTCGAGGAAGATCTAACCTACGCAGATGGGTCACGGACCCCCTGCGCCCACACTACCTTCCCCTTTGCTCCCTTTTCTCCTCCGGTGCCCTCTGGCTAGTGTGGTCTCTCCCCCACGCTTCCCTTTCCTGGCTTCACAAAGGCTCCTGGGTGTTGTAGTTACTGGCTGAGCCTCTTCTTTATTCGCCAGCCATTCACGCGCTTTGCACTGCGCATGCGCGACCTCTCTCCCCTCTGACAGTGCTCCCACTATTGCGCAGCAACATGGTGGCGCCCTATGCTGTCGGACCGCCGCGGAAACTTCTAAACACTCCCTCTGGAGACACACTGCAGCGAAGGTGAAGCAAAACTAAGACACCCCTACATACACATAGAGACAGATTCATCATGCGCTTTGTTGGGTTTACAGTTTCAGCATTTCAGAGATGTTTGTGATTGGGTCAGTGTGAGAATGAGAGGGAGTTTTGATACATAGTGGGTCAGTGTGAGAATGAGAAGGAGTTTCGATACATAATGTATTTTTGGAACTATTGAAAATTTCTTGAAATTCAAGTGAGTGACAAAAGTGCAATAATCACCAGTTTTGCAAATGTGTAGAAATGTTCCACATTAATGGAACATTCACAGTCAGTAATAGAAGGTTTGGATCAAGTTATTTTTGTGCAGGAGTCTGGATTCCCCATTTGCCTGCTCTGTGCAATCAAAAAATGTTCCAAGCTGTGTTCTAAACTTCCAGTGTCTAGATGCATGTGTTTCTCTTCCCAAATAAACCAAAAATCACCTATACCATGAAACTACAGTACTTTTATTACCATATACTGTATAAAGGTGCATCTTTATGTTTATTTCATACCAATGATTCATCCCACATATTCATCTTTATTATGGTTTAGTACCATAGTAAATTGCTTAAAAAATGCCTTATCTTTATCCCTTGTTGCTTTCATTGCAATATTCATAAACTCATTTTAATATGACTCTTCAAGTAGCCATAACTGCCCTGGTTGCTGCAGCTTTGAAATCAGTGTAGCCATGTCTGTTTTTGGCTACTAATCTGCCCTCCCTGACATTCAAACCCTGGTAACAGTGCAGGCAGTGTCAGGACCAATCCGGGGTTTTCTCCACCATCAACAGCTCCTTTGAGTGACAGGGGAGAAGTTGGGCTAAGGCCTGTGTTCTGCCCAATAAGGGGCTCAGACCTTGGACCTTCCCCCTCAGTACTTAAGGGGTGGCAACACTAAATTTAGGCAGTTGTCTCTCCCCTTGATAGATACTGGTATCACACAGAGGAGTACAGGGCTTTGGCACCTGCTGTCCCCTCCCCTTGTGAGTGGTGATTACCATACCTCTGGCTCTATTAGGGAGTCAGGGATGAGTTTGGACTGCCCTTGGTGCCCTAGGCCAGAGGTGGATGTCCAGGGACCATCCAGAGGGTGACAGGCCTGAAAGTGTTGCTGTGCAGTGTATGCTGATAAAAGCTGTATGCAATAAAGACCATTCCAGTTAAAATATACTCCTGCCTGGCGTGCAATCTATCAAGGGGAGAAGAGTGTGGTTTTCCTGCAGGGATTGCCTTCATATTCCTGGAGCCTGCAAGAGATGGAGGCGCTGACACCAGAGTGAGAATGAACCAGCTAATGCCCCAGAATCCGGCCCTGATGTCACCAATACCACTGGCGGACCACTCAGTATCTTGTAAGCCAGCAGGTATCAGCACTACCCATCTGGTAGCAGGGCAAATATCCCAGTGGGTGGGGGAAACATTGCTACATCAATATCAATCTTTGTGTGTTCTTCTACTTCTTTAGAATCGCCTCTGATTGTACAAAAGATTTGTGAATACTACTCTTGAAGAAGCACCACCACCATACATCTACAGACAGCATTTAGTGGATGAAGATTAACATTTCACTTAAGGGATATTGTACTTTTTGGCGCATTTAGTTTATATTTATTATTTTTATAATTTTTTAAATTAAACATTATTCAGATATCATTGTATTGCATTTTTATTTATATAGCCTCAAACATTGTTTTATAGAGATGAATATTATTCATTATTAAAACATATTATAGGGCAATATAATAGGCCTATAAAAGTAAACACTGGGGAAGATTTCCTGTCCCAAAGTGCTAACTATCTAACTAGTGGTTTGGAAGACATACAAGAACAGAATGAGTCCAAGAAAGTGTAATTTTTTATAGGGCAATGTTAAGAAAATAAGAGGTGGGCAGTTGGTCATGGAAAAGTGTGATGGTCATGTGTGACAAAGTTTAGTGTATCAAGGCTTTAGAGCCTCATTCGACATACGACAATAAACAGTGTGAAAAAACATGCAGTCTTTCATCTTTGCCCCTCATTTTCACGAAGATAGTTTTATGCAGCACTACTTTGCAGGATGTGCTGTTAATACTGTATAAGCATAGTATGGGCCTTAGAAATAATTGTGCAGAAAAGGGTATCAATAGGTCAATTAAGCATTAAATATATGTTTATATCTTGGTCTCTTGATAAACCTTGAAATAGATGAAGACTTCAACCAAAAGTAAGATCGTAGGATGAATTTGTTGAAGAAACATGGAGAAGAGATGTTTTCAACAGCAGTACCTGGAAAATCAATTGGGGAGAGGCTTCATCCAGTGGTGGATTGACAAGGGCTGAAGAAAATGTGTGTGTCAGGGTCATCTCTGACTACTAATGTGCCCTTCTGGCAGTAAATCCTAGTAGTTATCAAGGGGTTTTCCCCTTCACCCTCCGCTAGGAAGGTGGGGAAGAGCTAGGATGGCTGCGGGTGCCCTTGGCCTGTAGTGACGGTCCAGGGACCATCTCCAGTGAGAGCTGATCTAAGGAGACTGTATCTGGCAGAAGACTGCTGCGTAGCTGTTGTGTTACTGCAAAATGTGTAGCAATATACCTCCGGCCTGGTGTGTGATCTAACTGGGGGGAGAGGTACAAGTTCTACCATTTGAGATCATCTCCATACATCCCTGGAGCCTACGGCAGATGGAGGCGCTGCACTTCTGGACCCCAGAAGCCTGTTCCTGTGTCCCAAAGTCATCACAAACGACTCAGCCCTCTTGTTGCCAGCAGGTATGCACCACATTCATCCTGTAATTGCCCCTATCTGCGATGGGGGGGTGGGGGAGGGGGGGTGGTCCTTAACACCGATATATACATACTGTACATACATACATAGATAGATATAACAAATCAAACCATAAAAGCACATCTTACCCACCACATTGATAATGTTAAACAAACATTGTGTAAAAAGTATATAACATATATGTGAAGACAGACACCATTGCGTTGATAAAATAGTGATTACAGATTAGGCATACATCATAATTAGTGATTTAACAAATTATGACATTTATTGGCTAGGAAAATTGTGCTGTTATGTCATTATTATTATAGCCCTAGTTCATCAATAGGCCTTTAAAATCCTGTGGTAACAAATACAGTAGATTTCCATAAGGGGGCACAAAAACATACCAATTCTAATATATTGCATTAAAAACATTACCTTAAATAAATCCTAAGCATAGTATGTCATAACCGGTGCATTCTTTGGAAGAAATCAAATTGCCCTAAGTCTGCAGAGATTCACTGATATGTGAAACTGCTAGATTTGATTTCAATTGTGAGTAATCACATACTTATTCTTGTAAATAATAAGACTGCAAATAGTAAAGAGATGCAGTTAAGCCAAATGTCGTCTTATTCAAATGTGCACTTCTAAAAAATAAAAAAAATAAAAAAAGAACTCAAGCAGAAATTTGTACTTTCCTTTTATGAGGTTTAAATATGTTAAAAACTGACTCGAATTGGCCAATCTTTACTAAGTGGTGCTACTCCATAAGAAACTCATTTGAATGAACTGAAAAGCGTCTTCCAAGGCCAGAATGTGTCGCATGAGACTAGCACTGCTTCAGAACATGGCCCATTATCTCAAGATTTAACAATATTGTACAAAACAATAACTAATATTTCCTCTTATATTAGAGCTTATTTGCAGTCTTCATTGTAGAATGTAAAAGTTGAAAATTCCACAACAACCTTTTTTTATTTTATTATTGTAATACTGGTATGTGTGCGTGTAAAAAAATTAAAATAAACTAAAAAAAATATATATATACACTGTATGTATATATATATGTGTATATATATATATATATATATATATATATATATATATATATATATATATATATATATATATATTGAACACACAAAAGACTAAGACAATCCCCGAAAGCAGCACTCTAAATATACCACAATATAACTGATAACATAATACCAAAAGACCAGGAAGAAGGCCCCCTTGGCTGAAACGCATTGAGTGTCCACTCTAGGCAGCTATTCATTATTTTGTTGGCGTGACTCTTGGTGCTTATCCTGTGGACTGTATGACTTATTTCCACACATCCTGGAGTTTAACTCCGTGGGACTGACTCCATCATCACTATATGGCAGCTGAGTATCATTTTCTCTGCTATCTGGAGTCATTATCTCCTATGAAACCCTTACTCTAGGTTGTTTCATATGTGCAAACAGCACTGGCTTTTTGTGATTCTACAGCCATGTGTCTTACTTGCTTTTGTGCAGCCACCACAGGCATTGTATGCATCTTTTTTTGATTTTGATATTTTGTATTGCTGTTCAGGGTTTGAGTCTTTGTTTCATTTTGTCTCCCCTGTGCCTCCCCCTTGGTTTAAGTTATTATTTTTCTTATGTACATCATTTTTGTATATAGGTTTATTTATGCCATACCTTTCTTTATGCCCTTAGCTTAGTTATCTACCTTTTTAGCTTAGGTCTTTACCAGGTTTTTTTTTTAAATATTCAGCTTTCTTTGTGTCACTTTATATAGTTATCAGGCTCATTGTGCAGACACATTTTTTGCTTTTGATTTATTTTTCAGCATTATTGATTTTTGTAAATTTTAGTCAGTCACAGTCTTTTTGTATTTTTTGCTGCCCTTAGTGTGTATATGTTTTTAAATGTTAGTGTTCTTTTTGCTCGCTATTAAAATCTATTCATTTTCTATTC
>NC_134484.1:164328931-164381431 GCF_040206685.1 Ascaphus truei | reverse complement strand
AAGAAATGTATTTTATTTAACTTGTTAATTTTATTAAAAGCTTTTTCAACATGTGTATTTTTTTTTGTGGTATATCATTTCTTGCAACTGTATGTATGTATGTATATATGTCTAGAGAGATATATACATACAGGGTAAGAAATGATGTTGTTTTAAAAGCTTTCTTTCATGTGTTTTAAATTAATTTGTCTATGCTGCTATGCTTTATTGTGTGTTTAAAGTATTTTAAAATTAGAAAGATGTAATTGTTGATATTGTGTGCTTGTGTTCAGGGTTAGCCTTGGTTTTAAAGTTTATATTCCGGTTGGTACTTATATTTTTTCACATGCTGAAATGTTCTGCTCGAGGCGTGAATTAGTTAATTGTTTCATTGTTCGGGATGGACTGTCAAATGTTTAGGGATGTAAATAATGATTGCTAATTGATTTCTGTTTACTTGATTGGTTAAAATAGTTGACTTGTTTGGAGGTACTGTACTGTATTTGTATTTAGCTTGCAATGATATTGTTCACATTCATTTGCAGAATGTATATGGTGCATAGATTTTATGCATCATTTATACAATGTAAATGCAATGTATTGATTGGAACGTGAGATTTTTCATTGGCATTTGATGATTTAGATTGTAAAATCAGTTAGGATTATTAAAGGAAATTCATTGTAATGTAGTGTGTCTGTATGGAGAAGTGTTATTTGTAGTACAGTATGGTTTTGATAACCCTTCTACATTTATTTGTATATTGGTTCATCATGTGTGTGTATATACTGTATATATATATATATCTGTATATATATATATATATATATATATATATATATATATATATATATATATATATATATATATATATATATACTGTATATATAGTTGCATGATGAAGCAACTGTACAAATTCATGGGTGAAGGGTGGGTATCGGGTCAGTGTGGCTTAACCCCTTAATTACCTTTGCGGTTATTATCCGATAAGGTGGTTAAGGGGTTAATTGATATCTGAATGTAATTGCAATGTATTGGCTTTGTTTTGGCAATGTATTTTGTGGACAAGACAAGAATGTTGCTGGCGACGGAGACTTCTTCTTGATGAGGTCAGTAGCACTTTATTATTTATTTGAATATGCTAGTTAATGTTTTTAATAATGGGCAATTAATCTATTATCCATATCTGGGGGGGGGGGTGTATGTATTGAACGTATAGGCCAGGTTTATTTTTTTTACATTCAGGGTTTGTTCCGTGGTTCCGCGTGAGACCTCTGGAGACCACGGTTTCCTCGGGTATCTCACGGGTACCAGGCTGGTGGTTCCACGGGTGACACATGCGGGGCTGAAGCGGTGGCCTCACATCTGTGGGGGCACAGCGGACCCGTAGTCTGCGGGGATGAAGCTGTGTGGTCCCACTTCTGTGGGGGCACCGCTGACCCATAGTGAGCACCCGTGAGTTCCCCAGACCCCCGTGGGAACCACCCGAGGCCCCGCAGACACCTGTGGGTCTGACCCAGGGCTCCCAGACATCCTTGGGCCTACCGTGGGGACCCAATTGTGGCCCACGGTGACCCAAGGAGACCACCTGGGAGCCATGGTGCTGGCGGGAGCCACCAGCAGGCCTCCAGAACCTGTTTGAAAAGGGCTGCTGGTACCCTGTAGGTCTGTCAGGTGCCCCGCCAGCCCACCGGGGACTCGCGTGGGGCTGCGTTATGAACTCTGTTTGTAAAAGGATAAATCTTGTATTTATGGGGGGGCACAGGGGGTGGGTAATGTATTTAATAAATATAATTATGTTTATTGTGGGTCACTATTGTTTTTATTGTGGGTACTGGGGGTGGTGGGGGGTTCCCCGACGGTATGTGGGTAGGCCTCCCTTGTGGGTAGTGGGTGAGGGGGGTTAGGCCTCACGAGGTGAGGGGTTAGTGTGGGAGGTTATGTAGGCGTCCCGAGTGGTGGGTGAGGGTGGGTTAACCCCTTAATGACTGTAGCGGTTAATAAGATGGGGGGGGGGTAACAGTATGTGGGTAGTGGGTGAGGGTGGTTATACCTCACAGTATGCACATCGGGTCTCCCCCCCCTCCCCACATTTACATAAACTGCACTCACAGCAACACAGACAGGGAGATTTAACAGACACAATAGGGGGAGGGGGCTTTACACAGATCACAGTCAAGGAGGTGGGTTATAACCCACTCCCCCTCCCCACATTTACATAAACTGCACTCACAGCAACACAGGCAGGGGGAGGGGGCTTTATACAGATTACACTCAAGGCAGGGAGATTTAACAGAAACATTAGGGGGGAGGGGGCTTTAAACAGATTACGCTCAAGGCAGGGAGATTTAACAGAAACATTAGAGGGGAGGGGGCTTTACACAGATTACACTCAAGGCAGGGATATACAGGGGATGTACTGTACTGTATGTTGTTTATTGCAATGCTTCAATGTGTGTAGAGTATAATGTTTTTTACAATTAGATAGATGTAATCCTTGGTATTGTAAGGGTTAGCTTTGGTTTTAAATTTTGTTTTCTGGTTGGTACTTATGGTGGTGATTGGAGGTGCAGGGGGGTGATTGGAGGTGCAGGGGGGTGATTGGAGGTGCAAGGGGGTGAGGTGCAGGGGATGTGATGTGCAGGAGGGGGGAGGTGATGTGCAGGAGGGGTGATGTGAGGTGCAAGGGGTGAGGTGCAGGGGGTGAGGTGCAGGGGTGATTGGAGGTGCAGGGGGGTGATTGGAGGTGCAGGGGGGTGAGGTGCAGGGGATGTGATGTGCAGGAGGGGGGAGGTGATGTGCAGGAGGGGTGATGTGAGGTGCAGGGGGTGAGGTGCAGGGGTGATTGGAGGTGCAGGGGTGATTGGAGGTGCAGGGGGGTGATTGGAGGTGCAGGGGGGTGATTGGAGGTGCAGGGGGGTGATTGGAGGTTTAGGGGGTGAGGTGCAGGGGATGTGATGTCCAGGAGTGGGGATGTGATGTGCAGGAGGGGGGGGTGTGATGTGCAGGAGGGGTGATGTGAGGTGCAGGGGGTGAGGTGCAGGGGTGATTGGAGGTGCAGGGGGGATTGGAGGTGCAGGGGTGATTGGAGGTGCAGGGGTGATTGGAGGTGCAGGGGTGATTGGAGGTTCAAGGGGGTGATTGGAGGTGCAGGGGGGTGATTGGAGGTTTAGGTGGGTGAGGTGCAGGGGATGTGATGTCCAGGAGTGGGGAGGTGATGTGCATGAGGGGTTATGTGAAGTGCAGGGGGTGAGGTGCAGGGGTGATTGGAGGTGCAGGGGTGATTGGAGGTGCAGGGGGTGATTGGAGGTGCAGGGGGGTGATTGGAGGTGCAGGGGATGTGATGTGCAGGAGGGGGGAGGTGATGTGCAGGAGGGGTGATGTGAGGTGCAGGGGGTGAGGTGCAGGGGGGTGATTGGAGGTGCAGGGGGGTGATTGGAGGTGCAGGGGGTGAGGTACAGGGGATGTGATGTGCAGGAGGGGGGGGGGTGATGTGCAGGAGGGGTGATGTGAGGTGCAGGGGGTGAGGTGCAGGGGTGATTGGAGGTGTAGGGGTGATTGGAGGTGCAGGGGTGATTGGAGGTGCAGGGGTGATTGGAGGTGCAGGGGGGGTGATTGGAGGTGCAGGGGGGTGATTGGAGGTGCAGGGGGGTGAGGTGCAGGGGTTGTGATGTGCAGGAGGGGGGGGGTGATGTGCAGGAGGGGTGATGTGAGGTGCAGGGGTGATTGGAGGTGCAGGAGAGAGTGATGTGAGGTGCAGGGGGGAGAGTGATGTGAGGTGCAGGGGGGGAGAGTGATGTGAGGTGCAGGGGGGGAGAGTGATGTGAGGTGCAAGGGGAGAGAGTGATGTGAGGTGCAAGGGGAGAGAGTGATGTGAGGTGCAAGGGGAGAGAGTGATGTGAGGTGCAGGGGGAGAGAGTGATGTGAGTTGCAGGGGGAGAGAGTGATGTGAGGTGCAGGGGGGAGAGTGATGTGAGGTGCAGGGGGGGAGAGAGGTGTGAGGTGCAGGGGGAGAGTGGTCTGAGGTGCAGGGGGGAGAGTGGTGTGAGGTGCAGGGGGGGAGAGTGGTGTGAGGTGCAGGGGGAGGAGAGGGGTGTGAGGTGCAGGGGGGGAGAGTGGTGTGACGTGCAGGGGGGGGGGAGAGTGGTGTGAGGTGCAGGGGGGGGAGAGTGGTGTGAGGTGCAGGGGGGGAGAGTGGTGGGAGGTGCAGGGGGGGAGAGTGGTGTGAGGTGCAGGGGGGGAGAAGGATGTGAGGTGCAGGGGGGTGGGATGTGTGTGGTGTGCAGGGGGGTATTGTGTGTTTGATGTGGAGAGGGAGATGGGGGTATGAGAGATAGATGGGGAGTATCGCAAAGGTTGATAGTGAGGGGTTCTTGGGGAGATATGAGGATGATGATGAGGGGTGCTGGAGGAGATATATGAGGATGATGATGATGATGATGACGAGAGGTGCTGGAGGAGAGATGATGATGATGATGATGATGATGATGATGATGATGATGATGATGATGATGATGATGATGATGATGATGATGATGATGATGATGATGATTTTACCCGTGCGGCCCAATTTTTTTTTCCTTGGAGCAGTTCGGCCCTTCTCGCTTTACGAGTTGTGCAGGCCTGATTTAGATTGTAAGATCAGTTAGGGTTATTAAAGGAAATTCATTGTAATGTAGTGTGTCTGTATGGAGAAGTGTTATTTGTAGTACAGTATGATTTTGATAACCCTTCTACATTTATTTGTATATTGGTTCATCATGTGTGTGTATATACTGTATATATATATATATATATATATATATATATATATATATATATATATATATATATATATATATATATATATATATATATATATATAGGGATTGTTGTTATATATATACTGTATATATATATATACTTATTTATATTCATGTATTTAATACCGCTACGGTCGTGAAGGGGTTAAGTGCACCCGCTACCCCCCCGCAAGCCCTAAACAACCACCGTTGGGGCTAATACCCCCTTCACCCACCCCCGGTACCCACAATAAAAAAATTCACACACAGCAGCAGCACAATTAATAAATAAATCTAAATAAATAAATAAATACATGAATATAAATAAATACATTTAAAATACATTTTTATTCATAGTGTAGATGTGCACGGGGTCTCCGGAGCTTAACCGCTTTGGTTTTAGGTCTGGGGACCCCCTGCTTCCCGAGACACAGGCCCGTTTAGGAATTTTGCTTAATGATCCAATCATAGGCAAAAATCTACCACCCAAAATACCGGTGATATTTCAGAAGGCCAGAAATATAAAATCAATCGTGGCACCCAGTAGACTGAAAAAATTCGGAAATGCTGTACAAACAAATAAGAACGTTAAAAATGGTAATTTCCTGTGCAATCGCTCAAGATGCCTTACATGCAAACACTTAAAAAAGACTGAGAGTGTCACATCCCACTCAAATGGATCTGTACATCAAATAAAAGGCCATATCAACTGTCTGTCCACTCACATTGTATACGCGATTACATGCCCCTGTGGCCTTCAGTATATTGGTAGAACCAAAAGGGCCCTATGTATACGATTCCTGGAACATCGACGTAATATAATTCATGGGTTAAAAACACATAGTTTATCCAGACATTACGAATTGAAGCACAATAAAGATCCGTCCTCATTAGTAATCATGGGGGTTGAGGCTATAAATTCTACACTTCTGAGTGGAGACAGGCACAAATTGCTCAATCTGAGAGAAACATACTGGATCTACGAATTAAATACATTGAGTCCAGAAGGCCTAAATGATTGTATTGATGTCAGCACAGTCATCTAATCCGACCTCTGTCTATTTTTTTGGGACGGATTTTTCTCCTGTTTTTCTTTGCCTTTTTTCTTTTTGCTCCTTGTTACTGTAGGATAGGTACCATTACATGTCTGGTGACCACGGAGGTCTGGGTTGAACATGGTCACATGTTCCCTTCGTGATCGCCTGACACAGGTGATTATTAATCTAAATTCACCCATTATGGTGTTAATAATTTATGATAGCACATATACATTTAGTTAAGGGTTCATATTATTGATAGCACATACATATACATATAACACAGTGCCATACTAGGACACATTTATTAATATTTGTTATTTCACGTATCACATACACATAGATTTCCATTTTTCACCTTCACATTTTCCCCCCCTCTCCCCCCTCTATTCCCCCTCCCCCCCCCCCATCGAGGAGTGTTGGGAGTAAGCTGAACCATGCAATCTTACTGGGCTGATGATTCAAGTGGCCTAGGATACATGCCCGGTCTAAACTTCCTAATATATTTCTTAACTCCATACTATATTCTTTATGGAGTTCAATGCTGCTCTTTTCCACGCTGGTTCTATTTTATAGTCCAAATTGGATTTATATACATAAACACAAAGATACTTTAACCTCCATCTTATGGGACACTGACTAACACTCATTTAATATCACAAATGGTTCTGCAATATTAAGAGTAAAACCACTCATAAGGGATTATGGTTTCAATCTTTATCCATGATAATACTAAGTAAAATATAAATAATGTACTAAGATAAAAATCAATTGGTATCTAAGAGACTATTATGCTCTTTCTTGTTCATTAATTGATCTACCCTCTTTAAGCCACATTTATATTGTATTGAATAAATATCTAACTCTTCTGTTCATTGGGGCATTTAGGATATCTTGAGATGTACCCTTATAGTATGTTTAACTAAAACAAATAAGGACATTGACTATGAAATAATTTTTGTTTTATAAGAATAATAATAATAATTTTTTGTTTAACATATGAAATGTATAACTGTTGCTAAATATCATTTATATTGAGGTGTTGGCAACTACAGTATATTCTCTTGATATCTCTAGATACACCCTTGTAGTCCGTATAATAACAACAAAATAACATAGACAAGGACATCAACTATATATTTGTTTTAATAATTTTATAGTATAACTGGTATTCATCAGTATTGTATATATATTTCTTTGTGCTGGCAAGTATTTAGTGATGTGGATGCAACATTAGGTGTTCACATGTGTATTCAATCGGTTCCACGTACAATTTAAATTGCCAACACATTGTTTTTTGCCTTTTAACTAATTAAGCTAATTGGATTTGGGAGGTATATAATATGAGACACCACACACCCAGAGTCCATCCCCTGAAGAAGTCTGTAAATCAGATGAAACGCGTAGGGAAGGTGTGCAGTGGACTTTGCAACGCTTGCCATTGAACTGCTGAGAATCTGTACCGGTCCGGTAATTAGAACGGTTCCCGTGACGTCACCCGCTGGTCCGCGACTTCAACTGTCCCCGGTGGGAACTAAAGATCAACTGTTTGGTGTATACCAGGGGAGAGACCATCGTGGAGTGCCTGATACGTTAGTTCCTGCAGGCAGTGAACAACGGAGGCAGCAATCTGTTCCAGTGGAGTCACGGAGGGACTACAGCAGCAAAGCAGCATTTCCTGGTCCTAGGAGCATGAGTATTACTCATACAATGCTTTTAATTGTTCTATGTTTGTGAGTTCATTTTTATTGAGATTTTTGGGAATTAAATATATCTATTTTGCACAGTAATGCACTAGGATTTGGCGCTTTTTTTTCTTATATTATGCAGGTGGAGAGGGAGGTCGTTGTGCCCTTTTAAGAAGCTGCCTGTTGGTCCTAATAGTGCTACTGTCACTCCCCAATTATTGGACTTATTTGTTGGACTCTAGAGGACTATCTGCATTGAGCAGATTAAGGCAAAGTTCACAGCACCACACAATAATTTTTTTTTTGTATAATTGCATGTTTTTAGCTTTTTTTTTTTTTATATTGGACATTCACAGTGCATTTTTGGTATATTAATTAATTTCATTATTTAGGATATATTGTATTGGTATATCATTATATTAATTAATTAATATCATGTTGATGTATTTATGATTTATTACCGGTTCAATTAATTTTATATATCCTATACTTCTGGCTTTACACACACGAGCGCAGACCCTTATTGTATATATATATATATATATATATATATATATATATATATATATATATATATATTATATATACATACATACATACATACATACATTGTGACAGAGGCTGGAACAGTGAATTGAGAGATGCTGCAGCCAGTCCACAGAGCGTTAATCTCCTCAGAGAAAGAGCAGCAGCTGAAAACTGATTAATCAGGGGCTGGGCTCCTCAGTGAAACAAAGAAGTGTTTTAAAAGACACAGGAAGCTGCTATACTGTGCTTTACTCCACAGAGAGAAGGGAAGTGAAAGTTCTCCCAGCTGGGGAGAATCTGGCTGTTATGGACCCTAGAACTGAAAGAAGCAGGCCTTCGGGGTCCAGCTCGGAATCACACACAGGATAAAGACAACGACTGACAGGGCATGTTTTGGCTTGAGAACCAGCTTAGGTGGCCATGCAGTTAGTTAGGGCGAAAGCTATGGTGTAGTTAGCTTTCCCTAAAGGGAATAATTTTATTTATTAAGTTTTATTATGATTTAAAGGGACAGTACCCACTGTTTATTTGTTTGTGGTTAATAAACCACTACAGTTAAAGCTTTACACAACGT
Source organism: Ascaphus truei (assembly GCF_040206685.1). Taxonomy (NCBI): domain Eukaryota; kingdom Metazoa; phylum Chordata; class Amphibia; order Anura; family Ascaphidae; genus Ascaphus; species Ascaphus truei. Next base: position 164,372,846 of record NC_134484.1, on the reverse strand, counting down.
CTAGCGTCTTACTGACCCTGCCGCGAGGCCGTCCTGCCACAATAAATATATATATATATATATATATATATATATATATATATATATATATATATAATGGGGTTGCAGACCTGCCTAAGACATGCAGATGAGCATACAGTTGTATTTATATTTGCATATTTGCTTTGCTGTGGAGGGTTTTTGTCACTTTTTTTACTCACCAAAACGTAACTCAGTATGGTAAACCCCATCCTTTAGCTTCTTTGCATAGCCAGTTAATCAACCCCACACTGATGAGACCCATTAAGGTCGAAACAGCTGTCTGTGGGTGGGTTTTCTGGCTATGCCCCTTAACCATGGCTGTGCTCAAAGCTGTGACCATGCAGCAAGCTTAAGCCTATAGGGAACCATGTTAAAATGGTTTTTGAAGCAAAAAGTGGCACTGTGTGCTCATTTGCATGTCATTTCCCAGAATCCCTTGCTGCAGTGGATGTGCTGTGTGCTGGATGATAATGGTGAAAGGCGGGGTTGCAGACCTGCCTAAGACATGCAGATGAGCATACAGTTGTATTTACATTTATATATATATATATATATATATATATATATATATATATATATATAATATATGTTTTGGGTGGTAAACAACTTAGCTACCCACCCACTTAGAAAGGGCTGGAGTAAAGGTTTAATTATTCTCCAAAGTCAAGTAGGCCTTTATTTTGTTTGTTTTTGTATGTTTTTCCTTGTTAAAGGGACAGGCGCAATAAAGCCAAGATATAATTTCACCCTAATTGGTCTCCATTAAATGTACCTCTGCACACATCTCTTACACCAGGAGAGGGATTTCAGCAGGGGAGACACGGAGACAGATTTAGGAAAGAGTAAAGTGATTCTGGCAGCAGCGTTTAGGATAGATTGTATTGGAGACAGGTGAGAGGCAGGAAGGCTGGACAGCAGGAGGTTACAGTAATCGAGACTGGAGAGAATGAGACTCTGTGTCAGAGTTTTAGCAGTTGAGCAACAGAGGAAATGGCATAGCTTTGTAAAATTGCAAAAAATATTGCAAAAAAAAGGGAATGTTTTTCAATACTGCAAAATATTGAAAAAGCTACAGGTTTTAGCTACTTTTTGAATGTGAGACGAGAATGTGAGAGAGGAGTCGAGTGTGACCCCTAGGCAGCATGCTTTATGCTACTGGGTGAATGATCGTACTTCCAACAGTAATGTGAAAGGAGATAGTAGGGCCAGGTTGGGGAGGAAATATGAGGAGCTCTGTTTTTGACATGTTATGTTTAATGGAAGGTTATGCAAGGTTATGCTTTGCAAAGTACATTTGTTCTCGACTGGTTAAAATGGTTTCAGGTTGGGATTAGATATTGGTATCATTAACTATGGTCAATAATGTTGTTTATTGTAGTGGTACTTATGAAGATCAACAATGAGGGATGGTTAGCCTGCTGCAAGCAGAAGGTGTGTGCTTTTGGGACGGATTAGCTGGATTAGTCAGTGCATGTCTTCTACAGTAGTTAAAGATTTTGGATACACTTGATTGTAATTTCCTGACGATGGATGGGCAACTCCCCAATATGTTGTCATTTTCTCCATTTCAATCTATTAAACATGCTACAGCTAGAATCGTGTCTTTCCTAGAACAGTTCCTGCTCTTCTCATTAAAATCTTGAACAAAACAAAGCACAATTCCCAATGGACATACAGGGAAGAGAAAAAACAAAAAATAGTGCAATATGTTTAAAACCACCCAAGAAAAGTAACCCAGTGATCAGGTAATGTATGCACTCACAAGGTGAAAATCATTTTCAAACTTTTGAGAGTAGTGGTACTGGTGGTCTTGGTGATGTTGTTCCTTATAGTGATTACATTTTTCACAAAGGTTTGGAATGAGAGAGAACATGAACATTATGTAGTTCTATAAGATACTTTATATTATGAAAAGTAAAATCAGTGCACTCACAAACAGCATATAATAAAAAAAAGTATTCAGAGCTTGTAGCCTACAACAGCCGAGGCGTCCTGGTCTCACCATGTGATACACCTTTGTGTCTCCTCCAAGAATGTCCCTTCTGGTTTTGCTAGGGGGCGGGTCAGTCGTCTCGCTTGTCTCCTCCTGGATGCTACTGGTGACCAGCTTCATCAGGGGATCATGAATTCAAGTGTGCTTTATCAGTCTTTAAATATTGTCCCTTGATACCATCATCGTACGCCGTTGTACATTGAAAATACATCCTGAATTCACTCTGGCAATTCTTAATGTTAAGAAAATACAAGAAAAGAAAAATGCACAACTCTCAGGGTAGTCTTTTGAATTATATTGCACATATAATAAGGGTAAGTATTGCACATACAAAAAGTGAAAATAAATGTATGATTCTTTATTTCAATAATAATTGGTTTGACACAGGTTTTTTGCAGTTCAAAATATCATTTATTATTCTAGAGGCAGTTACAAATAAGCTTCAGGCATTTACAGGTTAAGAATGGAGAACATATCCTTGGGCTATGTTTTTTTTGTTCTTATGCATCTACTCTAAACCAGGATTCTTGTAGTTATTTCCCTAGCTACTAAATTGATTTATGCATAGCTTGTTAGAATACAATTACAATAATAAAATCCTTGTCCGGTCACAATGCCTTGGCCAGACAAGGTTGTATACTCGAAATGTACTATAAATAATTCACTTGTTCTAACATTTTTACAAAATAAGTTATTTCCCTTAAATGTGTTCTTATATTACACAATCTTTCTCAGTTCAGTCTGTATGTGTGGAGAAACAAAATTAATACAAACAGACTACGTAAATTCCGAATCACATAAATACCATCGACAAAAAGATAGATAGAATCAAGCATATACTGTAGAATAAAAACCATGAAGACAGCTTCTACACAGGAACGGACAAACCTTGTCGCAGGAACACAAACACTGTGGCAAATAGGTGATGATTGGATCCACAATCACAGGAACAGTGCAGGACGTTTGGTATTATGTCTTGAGATATACGCTCCCAATCCACGCGTTAGGGAGGAAGCCATGATGTACTGCAGAAGCGGCTGACAATAGTGATCACTCTCCCGCTACCTTAGTCGACTTGCTCTCGGGCATCTGATTATGACGTCACCGTAGAATATGCCACAAGAAAATCCCCAGAGCATCTCGTAAACGGTCAAATGCCAGTCTTTTCAGATCAGGACCAGAAGCGCTTCAATTATAGAGGAAGTCACAATGTTACTAATGTAACTCAAAGTACATACAGCGCATTTCGTAGCGGGTTGCTACTTTATCAGGGATTGGAGACCAGCTTCCTCCGGCTGGTGAATTCAAGTGTAGTCTTTTAACATAATTATGGTCCACAGAACAGGTTTATATACAGTAGAATTCGATGTCAGATTTAACATAATAGAATTCCTAGAGGTCTGAGAATTCCTATAAATCCCTCATTTGATCTAGAAGATAGTGTTTTTGTTAAAGTATGGAACAAGGTTTTAGACAATTGTTTACATACATTAATTGATTTTAATTATCAAACAACAAAAAACACACTTGAAAATACTAGGAGAAGAAATAGATGTTATCCAGGAGACACTCACGCCACTAGTGACTACAGCAGAATTCATTGAAAAAGACACAATCTTACAAAATAAATTAGGCACTTTAGAAAAAGAGTTAGAATCATCTAAAATGCGTAAATTTATACGCGACGAAGAAGATTATAGTAAGGGTGAACAAAGAACATGAACAGATAATGAGTGTATCTAGAGAGGTACACAAAATAGAATCCCTTTGTAGGCGCACCGCAGACCGTTATAGAATAAATGTGGTCAGGGCAAGAAAATGTGTTTAACAAAATAATAAATATTTTTAATCAAATTTGTGATTGTGTAATAAAAATAGCAAATATTGAAAAACTAGTATTTACTATATTAAAAGACACTAGTTATGTCACAACAGTAGGTCCAGAGGAACTACTCTGGGCCCATCAGCAGATGTAGCTAATGTTAATTCACTGTGATGCCTTAGTTGTTAAGCATATATCAGATGTATATCAAGGTATATACATCTGATATATGCTTAACAACTAAGGCATCACAGTGAATTAACATTAGCTACATCTGCTGATGGGCCCAGAGTAGTTCCTCTGGACCTATCGTTGTGACATAACTAGTGACTTTTAATATAGTAAATACTAGTTTTTCAATATTTGCTATTTTTATTACACAATCACAAATTTGATTAAAAATATTTATTATTTTGTTAAACACATTTTCTTCCCCTGACCACATTTATTCTATAACGGTCTGCGGTGCGCCTACAAAGGGATTCTATTTTGTGTACCTCTCTAGATACACTCATTATCTGTTCATATATCCACTCCCTAGGCAGCACGCACTAACCAACAAGGGGTTTTCGAGCGAGGTTTCTATCTATAGTTATCTGAACAAAGAACATGGAAGAAAAATAGAAATAGAAAGAGACCGTGGGGACGGGGGAAAAGTAGAGAGAATGTAGATTATCATGGATCACATAAAAAACAATTAAAAAAAAAAAGATAATAATGAATGTAGGGAGAGAACACATTCTAAAGAAGGAAGGTTAAAGGGAGAGGGAGATAAAAAGACTAAAAAACCAACAAGGATCAACCTACATCTAGATCTGAACAACAAGAAAGGGAAAGGTCCAATTATACCCCCATTAACCAAGAAAAAAGGGATAAAAGAGAAAAGGATAGATTGTCTAAAACAAACCATTCCCCAGTGAATACAAATAAAAGAATAAATTCATTTGAAAAAAGGGATAGAAAAAGAGATGGAAGCCCAAAGAGAAATCATAGGGATAATGATTTTTTAGGGGAGGGACCTTCCACTTTGTGGGACAGGGAATTACAACCCCGCCACAAACAGAGAAGGATCCAAAGGGATCATCAACCAAAAGAAGTCGAAATTCAGAGGAAAGAGAGGGAGAAGGAGGAGAAAGGGAATACAAGAGAAGCAGCAAGTGAGAGATACTAACATCTTTAATTTAAGCTCGGTGCCTCTGACCAATGCCCAAGAGAGTGTAATCTCAAAGGGTTTAAGTTTTGCACCAATGAAGGGTCATAGTACATTTGATCTCTTTATAGATGCAAATAAATTTCTCCGGAAACTCACCATTAAGAGGTACTTTTTAGGAAAAGAACCACATTGTAGGCCAGCGGAGACAATACCCCCTGTAGTTTTGGAAGAAAGACGCATTATTCATACAGATCTAAAACCAAAATCTACGTTTTATCTCCACTTCGCCAAAGGCGAGCACTTGGAAGTCTTCTTCAATACGATTAATAAAGATTTAGAAGATTTGGCCACAAGTCATACCAAATTGAAAAATAATTTGACAAAGGAGGAAAAAAATGCCCTTAAAGATCTGATTGACAACGAAAATCTAGTCATAAAACAAGCAGATAAGGGAGGGGGGGTTGTCTTACTGGACAGAGAAGATTACAACAGAGAGGCACTCAGATTACTAGGAGACACATACACCTATGTGAAACTTAAAACAAATCCCACTAGGCAATTCACGGAAGAGTTAAAAGGGTCTTCTGAATGAAGGGAAAGAATTAAATATATTCAATAAAAATGAATTTAAGTTTCTATACAGTGACAGATAAAACTTCCAGTGTTTTATTACCTGCCAAAAGTTCATAAAAGTGTGGTCAATCCCCCGGGCAGACCCATAGTCTCGGGGATTGGCTCACTGACAGCTAATCTGTCACTGTATATAGACACATTTCTTCAGAAGCATGTAGTGCAGCAGAGGGCGTACCTGAGAGACACAACAGATGTAATTAACACTCTGAGTAAAGTTAAATGGGAGCAACATTTTATTATGGCCACTTGCGATGTGACATCGCTTTACACTATAATAGAACATGAAAAAGGATGTACAGCAATAAAAAAGATATTATCAAGGGACAAAGATCTCACCGAGATACAGATTATTTTTATTATAGATGGTATCAGGTTTATCCTGAACCATAACTACTTTTGGTATGGAGAAGAGTATTATCTTCAAAAATGTGGAACGGCGATGGAGACCAGGTTTGCCCCCAGTTACGCCAACCTGTTCATGGCCGTCTGGGAAGACGAGGAGATCTGGCAGGGTGGCGGTCTGGTGGCTGACCTGGTCCTCTGGCGCTGTTTCATAGACGACGTGTTTTTAATATGGAGGGGGGGTCAAGAGACCCTGGTAGAGTTTCTAGCTTCCTTGAATAACAATGAGAATAATTTGAAATTTACAAGTCATTACAGTCAACCCAGCATCAACTTTTTAGACCTTGTAATATTTATTGAGGAAAAAATCATTAAAACTAAGACATTTTTTAAAGACACGGACAAAAATAATTACATACTTACATCCAGTTGTCATCTGCCCAGATGGATGGATGGGGTTCCGTCGGGGCAGTTTACAAGGCTAAAGAGGAACTGTAGTGATCCTGAAACCTCCTCTATGCAAGCCGAACAGCGAAAACAGAGGTTTATAGAGAAGGGATACAGGGAGGAGAAACTCAGCAGGGCTCTGAGGAAAGTGGATATAACAAATAGAGAGGACCTGTTGAAATCAAAGGTTAAATCGTTAGAAAGAAGCAACAAGTTTGATTTTGCCTTCCTTACAAATTACAGTGGGGAAGCAAAAGAAATAAGAAACATCATAGGCAAACATTTGGGTATACTTAAAAATGACCTAATTCTGGGGAACATCATCCCAGAAAGGCCAAACATCATCTTTAGAAGAGCGACTAATCTCAAAAATAAACTTACACCGAGTGCTCTAAAGACAGAGAGTTCTAATTCCAGTAGTTGGCTTCAAATTGGGAAAGGATTTTTTAGTTGTAGTAGTTGCAGAGCATGTGAATTTAAAACTAGCAAAAAAACGGATTTTTGCTCTAATATCACAAATGAAGTTTTTCAGATTGAATCGTGTTTAACATGCAGAACCGATCATGGGATATATATCCTAGAATGCCCTTGCAAACTTCAATATATAGGAAAGACAGAAAGACCGGTCAGGACCAGAATATTAGAACATCTAAGTAGCATTATGAGAAACCTAGTCACACATAGTGTCTCAAATCATTTTCTAGAGAAACACCAGGGAGACCCTAAAGGACTAACATATATGGCCATAGAAAATGTAAAACAACACTGGAGAGGAGGTGACCGAAATATAGAACTAATTAAGAGAGAGTCCTTCTGGATCCATAAGTTAAGAACCCTCCATCCAAGAGGTCTGAACATGGAAATAGATGTTGCTCCTTTTCTTAGATGAATGTCTGGTCCTAATGCTTCTTTCCCTCTCTATTCATCCCGCTTCTCCTGTAGGTAATCAACACGTCGTCATCATACATACTGTTCATGTTGTATTGTGTGTATAATAACTAGTTCATCATAAGGCCATAATTAGAGATGTTTTATTATAAAGAGTGTCAATTTGTTCAATTGTTATATCTGTGTGTCTCTTATCTCCAAGTTTAAATTATTTTAAATTGTTTCAAGTGTGCTCCAATATCAAGAGCGCTGACATGTCTCAATGCTGTAATTGTATAGTTCTATCTGTTTAGTATATCCTACTCTAATGGTGAGAGTATTATTATACTCTAGTATTACAAATGCTAATTTCCAATATATGGTATACCTTTATATTCCTCTGACTTTAGATTGTGTAATAAGAGGATGATGCATTCACACCATTATATGACTCTGTGACATGTTTTTTATTGGATCCCATGTTCGTTTTTGTATCCCAAACTACAACCTTCATGAGCCTAAATGCTCTATATTTCAATTTGATCCTAGATTTTATTACAGCATATATGTGCACATATGGTCCATTTATCAGTAATTGATGTGTAGATCATAGTAACCCTGCTGTCCCCTTTTTATACATGATGGTGTGTATACAGCACATTTCTGCTTTAATACTCCATGAGGCATTTAGAGGGTTAAAGTATACCCTTAATTGATCTGGTTATATAAGTATTAGAGGGGAGGGGATCCTATACTCCTGACGAAGACTGTTGTCCTATTGGGTGAAACGCGTAGAGTGGACCCGCCCAGGAAGTGCAAGGATTGGTCCTGCCAGCCGCACCGGAAGTGACGTGACGGAGCTCAGTGCGTCAACCGGAAGTGACGTATCGCATCGGGGAAAGCACTGGAGGTGATCCTGAAACTATCACTGTGAACAGCAAAGAAGTAACGGCGGTGCGGTGAGCGGTGGCCATATCCCTATCACTCCTGAGTCACTTATTAAAGTGATAAATGCTTATATTTAATTTTAACATTGTAAGTGCGCATTTTTTAGCTACATTATAAAGTTATCCTTTTTTACCATTGATCTGCACCATGGAGATTTGTTTCTATTTTTCCATGTTCTCATCCATTTGATTTGTGAATGTGAGAGGTATCCTGTCTACATCTAGAAGACTTTACAGACTCCACAGATCCTGTATTTGCCCATACCATACTGCTATCCTGTGAGTAGGCTGCACACAAGAGCCAAGATTTTCACATACTGTCACACTGAATTATACAGTCTGCACTTAGTTTGTGTTTCTTCTGTTGTTTTTTTCCTTCATGCTCCCCCTGGGTTCTGAGAACATATATCGATCATCTGGGACCAGTGAAGACAGTCCCTTCCAGAGGGTTTGAGCAGGGGTTACAACTTCTTATATACACTTGATTTATTGCACTATTATTAGTCACTTATATTCACGCACTTTATTATAAGTTTAAATAGTTATTTATTCACTTAAGTATTCGTGATCACTAGTATTGTTTCAGCGCCTGTTTTTACACTATCACCTTGCCACAGATTTAACATAAAGCCAACATTGGATTAGATTCTGTTTTTCGGATTTGGACTTGGATTGAGATTTGGATTTGAATTCAGATTTTCAATAATAGAAAAAAAAAACATCGGATTTGCCTTTTTGAGACAGCCGTGGAAATTCGTGGCTGAAAGGAGCCCGCGGCAGATTCAAATTAGAAGAAAAAAATCTGCTCATCTCTAGCGTCCATATAGATATAATGACATCAAACCACATCAAATGGAAAGCATAACAACACCACACATTCTATACAAATAGTAACCCTGACATTTAATGCAATAACAGAAGTGTACCGGGCACTCCTATATAGAGTGAAGACTGATTATACTGTACAAGTGCTCGGTGCAATAATAATGTACAAAGTGCATGCTACAAAGGTGAAGTGAATAGTATCAAGGCAAAGTGAATGCCAAGTCAATATAATGAAGGCAACATGCAACGTCAACCTAGGCCAAAGTGCTTAAAGCTGCAGTATAGCCTTTTTTATTTCTTTTTTTACTTCAATAGTTTCATGTGGGCTATCTCTAATTACATAAAGAACTGCATAGCTGCCGGTCAATTCGTTCTCCGTCTATTGATCGGCAAAGTTTGGCGACAACTTTAAATATGGAGAATGTAAATCGTTGCTATAGGAACAAGCATGCTTGTTAAAATAGAATACAAGAAAATTGGTCTTTCAAAGTTGTTTTTTTAAAACAGAAAATGCTAAAAGTATTTTTTCTTACTACAGAACTGATTTATTAAAAAACCCCACAGATGCAGGATATTGACTGAACTGCAGCTTTAATAAACAAACAGTGAAAAATGCTGCTCAAAAACCCTTTGGGGAATGGTCCAAAAATGATCCTTGTGGAATGGTATTCAAAGATTGGGGAGTGCAGGTTTCATAATATATGTGGAGAAATAAATAAAAACACAATACAGTGTAATACATTCCCAAATTATAATGGGCTGTGGTTGGAAAACCTTTGAAGTGGGGACTCACATTCTTCCAGACACAAACATGCACTTCCAAAACTGTGGGAATTATTCCCAGGGGTTGGCTAGGATCCTAATAAGCCCTGGCATATAGCTCAGGTGAGTGGAAAGGTCTTGTTTCTCATGCAGTATAAATGTGGTAATCTCAATGTAAAGAGAAAACAAACATAGTGCGATTCAAATAGATAATGTAGTTTATATGTAAAAACCTCTATAAAAATGGAGAGAAAGAGAGAGAGAGAGAGAGAGAGAGAAAGAGAAAAGAGAAAAGAAGTTTAGAAGGACAGCTTCAAGACCTGAGGAAGGACCTGGAGTCTGAGCGTGCTGGCCGCAAGAAGACAGAGAAACAACAGCGTGACCTAGGCGAAGAGCTCGAAGCTCTGAAGACTGAGTGGGACACTACGCTAGACTCTATCACTGCTCAGCAGGAGGTCTAATATGAAGAAAACCTTTAAGATGAGGTGGATGTCAGACATGTCTGACAAAGAGGATGGTGCACGGGATAGTGCACGGGCCGCTCACAGGACAATGTTTCGCTGGGGAGAGGGATATGTGATGCCGTCACTGCCCTCTAGGGGCAAGAATGGGGCAGTTGTGGGACTTTACAGCTCTCATAGAGTTAATCCTTCTGGAAAGGTCTGTTCAGCTGCGAGTTAATGAGCTTATTAGCATAGCCTGTATAGTCAGGAAGTGATACAGAGATTCCCCCCCCATGCTGCCAGAAACACACTGTTGAGAGTGACACAGAGAGGGTGAGAGACACTGCTGCTATACTGATCTGAAGGCACACACAGACAGCCCTGTGAGAGACTGAAAGGGGACCTGCTGCAGGTACACTGGGTAAAAGTGGGGAAAGAGTTTAGTTCTCCCATGATTAGTTAGGGACTAAGCAGTATTTGTCAGTACTCCTGGAAGGAATTAGGTCTTTTGTTTCTGTTTTGTGTTATGAGTTAACCCTGTACCTGCTTTGTACCCTGTAAATAAACCCCTGCTTAGAAAGTACAGTGTTTCCTGCCTTTGATCTGGACAAAAGATCCAACGCTGGGACTGAGGCGTCACAATATATATATATATATATATATATATATATATATATATATATATATATATATAAAATCAAAAAATAAATAGATGATACCGTTCTGTGGCTAACGAAATGCTTTTATTTGTACGAGCTTTCGAGATACACTGATCTCTTCTTCCGGCCCGGAAGAAGAGATCAGTGTATCTCGAAAGCTCGTACAAATAAAAGCATTTCGTTAGCCACAGAACGGTATCATCTATTTATTTTTTGATTATTGAAGCTCGGCTAACACGGTACTGATACCTCTACATGTATATATATATATATATATATATATATATATATATATATATATATAGGGAACCATGTTAAAAATGGTTATTGAGGCAAAAAGTGACACTGTGTGCTCTTTTGCATGTCATTTCCCAGAATCCCTTGCTGCAGTGGAAGTGCTGTATGCTGGGTGATAATGGGGAAAGGCGGGGTTGCAGACCTGCCTAAGACATGCAGATGAGCATACAGTTATATTTGTATATAATATATATATATATATATATATATATATATATATATATATTTATATATATATATATATATATAGACACACAGGTATAACCGCATCAGAAAACCTCAGAGAGTCACTACTGATAAAAAGCCAAAAATATGCCAAAATGAAGGCAGATGGCGGTGCTATGGGAAAAATTAATAAAAACACACAAAAAAGACAGAAATCCCAATGAAAAGCACTCAGATCACGAAAAATATAATTTAAATGCAAAAGGGTTTATTGATCATGGACAGAAAAAACACTGCAACAAACTAAAAATAACATACATCTAAAAAACAATACCAGACGGGGAAAACACAGTCATCTCAAATCCCACAAAATTGCTAATTGTACCAAAAAAAACACCAAACAGGATGCCCAGATGGCAGAAAAAAGGGGGGCAGAGGAGGATGATCTATACACACATAGAGGGAATCAGAGGATCCCACTGGGTATGATGACCGGCCGGTCCTAAAATAGATCCTGAAGGGGGCCACAGGTATGACAATTCATGAATTGTAATATACATATAGAAAAACCTGATATGCAGGCATGCATGAAAATCAGAAATGTCACATGTAAATGCAAAGTTGTACAAAGCAAATATGATATTGATAAAACAAATAGATACTCAAGTGAGGGCAGACATAGTCACCCCATAGTAACCCATAATTACCCAGAGGGTAATCAAAGCACTGAAAATGTGTTCAAGCATGTGCTCTCCCTCTAATTGGGCATAACTAATTAGCTGCTCACACACAGGGATGAGAGAAAACATCAAAGCACACTCATATAGCAAGAATCGCACTAATACTGATTGAATGATCTACTAATGTGCAAACAAATGCTGCATAAACCAGATAGTTCAAAATGAATAAACTGGAGGCTAGGTAAGGAGGACATCACCACACGTATGTGGAAAAAATTGACATAGAGAAAACCCTGGATAGAACGGAGGACAGTCATGGGTATGCAAATAATAGCTTAGGGAAAATATCACCATGTGCATGTCATGCGCCTCCGTTGCGGGTATTGATCAGTCCTCCATGATCTGGCCACGAAGAGGTTAAAGCCGGCAAACCACCATCGCCGAGCTGGATGAGCAAGATAGCTGCTGAGAGTTGAGAGAAAGGCTGTAAATCAGCCAAACGACTGTGTCCCACACCTGGAAACTCCTACAGCTGTTCCACCACTCCCGGAAGAAGCCAAACATGGATAGGAATATAAAAAACCACCAATGATGTAGAGTCATGCAGTGTCTGGATCGTATCCAAAACTTTGATAAACCCAGAGAGATATGTAAATATAAAAACAGATATAATTATAAAGGATACAGACTGTCAAATACAGTTAGTAGATCCTGCACCTAGCACCTTGTTCCATGAGGGTCAGAAAATAGACAGCGAGATAAGCAATAATACCCACCACTCTATACGTTATAAGAAGCTACCGAAATTGAAGTTTTCATTAAGACCCTTTGGGGTCATTGTATTTAAACTGTAAATACATTTTTCTTCCATCTGTAATAAGATTTTATTCCTATTTCCACCTCTACTAGGAGCATGTGCGTGTGCTATCGGCATACATCGGAACGCCGCCGAACTGTACTTTTGATTTTTAAAATGTCTAGCCACTGGTAAATGTCTCAGTTCTTCCTGATCTGTAGTCTCCAACAGGGCCTTTCTAATGGAGGACCTGTGTATGGCAATCCACTCCTTTAGCATCCTTTGGTATTACCCACATAATATAATCCACATGGGCATCTGATGATGTACACTACATATCGTGATTCACAATTCAGAAAGTTGGTAATTTTGAAAGGGGTATCACTATGTGGATGAGCAAAAGTTTTCCCAAAAAGAAGATACTGACAATTGACGCATCCCTTGCATTTATGTTCACCGTGTACTTTGGTCAACCAGGTTGTGGGCATCATGTATTTATCCACAGAGTCAGACAAGGAAAGTGAGTCCCCCAAACGACGTCCTCACTTATAACAGAAAAGAGGTGGTCTTGAGAAATATTTTCCAATTTTCTGTCATTGGCTAGAATATGCTAGTTGTTCCTAATGCTATTCTGTATCAGCCTCGAAGATGTGCTGTATGTGGAGACCACATTGAAACGATCCAGATTCTGATGTCTGATAGACAGCGTCAAGAGTTCTTCTCTGGTCGAGATTTTAGCCTTCATAAGGGCATGCTGGATTTCATCATTGTCATATCCTCTTTGTCTGAATCGATCTGCCATCTCTTCTAGTACAGTGTCCACCTCCATTGGATTGCTGGTAATACGCCTTGCTCTCAGCATTTGCGAGTAGGGAAGACCCTTTTTCAATGTAGACAAATGGTGGATTTTGGCATCCAATAGGGTATTTCTATCCGTAGGTTTGTGAAACACTCACGTGCCAAGTCTACCATTGTTTAGGAAGACTACTGTATCCAGAAATGGGATAACTGTTAGGCTATGATTCTGTAAACCTAATGGTAGACGGTATCTCATTAATATGTGCCACAAACTCCAATAGATCTTTTTCAGCTCCATCCCAAAGCATGAATATATCATTTATATATCTTTTATAGTGTATGATACACTCATAGTGTGGTGCATCATTGAGAAGGTGGGTTTGCTCATAGGCACCCATAAAGAGATTAGCTGTCAGGGTCACCTAGACCTCCTGCCTAGCCATAGCTTCCTTGTCCACTGGGTGTGCTGCTGCCTTCTGTTGGCTCTGGGTTCCTCTGTCTGTCTGTCTTCTTGTTGCTCCTGTCTCTGTCCTTATAGCTTGCTTCCTGTCTGTTGCTTTTGCCTTTGCTTGAAGTCAGATTCCTGATGCACATGCTTCTGATATCCTGATCTGTTTTCTGTACCTGTACCATAGAAGTCTGTTCACAGTAAAAGCCCTTGCTGGTAATCTGTTCTCAGTCCCTGCCCCCAGACCTGTCCTTGCTCCCCTGTCCTGTTCCAGTCTCCTCATTGCTGACCTCTGCTTGTTACCTGACTTCACTACCTGCCGCCTGCCTCGGACCTCTGCTTGTTACCTGACGTCGCTATCTGCCGCCTGCCTCGGACCTCTGCTTGTTTCCTGATTGCGCTGTCTGTCGCCTGCCTTGGACCCCTGCTTGTGACCCCTACTACGCTCGTGCTGTTCCGGCCACCGAGATCCTACCCGCCACAGGAGTCTCCCGTGACAGAAAGCAAAGGCCACTTCTGGATCTCGCTGGAACAGATTCTCTGCCTTCCTGCTTCAGCAGACCCCATCCGCTTGGAGGAAGATAAGTACTTTTTTTGTTTTTTTGAAATCCCAGTTGGGATCCTGAAGGTTTTGTTGCTGCAAAGGTTTCTGCAGGGTTTTTTGTGCCACTTTCTCCCTGAGAAGAATTCCCTTTTACAAAAAAAAAAAAGAAAACCCTCCCTGCAGTACCTGTTTTTGCCATTTTCAGACTTTCATTACCTGGACAAGAATTGTCTCTGCATTGTGGGTGGGCCACTGCAGATTTTCAGACTCACATTTCTATTTAAGATGGTTACCTTGATTACTGCTTTCCCTGGTTGGACCACTGCTGTTCACAGGGTCCCCATTTCAAAAGACAAAAGTGCTCCCATTATTTTGTTGCTGCATGCTTTGATTTTCTTGCATCTATAGTTTTTCATATGATTGGTTCTAAGGTTTCAGGTTTACCTGCAAGTTCCCCTAAAGTTTGTTTCTCTGCAACATATGATATCCCTACGCCTGATATCAAAGTTTTCAGATTTGACTGCAGGGTTCTCTGTCTGATATTCCTATGTCCGATGTCAAAAGTTTCAGATCTAACTACAAGTTTTCTCTGTATTAGTTTCCTGCTGTTTATGATATTTCTATACCTGATATCTAAAGTTTCAGATTCAACTGCAGGTTTTCTTTGTCTATATGATATCCCTACGCCTGATGCCTAAAGATTCAGATATAACTACAGGTTTCTCTGTCTATGTTTTTTCCTTGCATTCATAAATCTCTGTGACTGATGCTAAAGTCTCAAAGGGTCAGCTCTCCTATCTTGTGTCTCTCTGTGTCTAATATTCCTGTTGTTCATTCTAATGCTTCTGTTTTAAAAACACATTTCCTCTTTACTGGTTTCTTGGGAAGTGTGGTTTAATTATGGCTCCCACTCAAACAGTCTTGAGCAGTAAATGTGAACACAGTACCACTGATTCTTCAGAACTTCTCAAAGCAAGGAAGAAGAAGAAAAAGAAGGGAGGCATTACTGTGGAAGTTGCAGAAGAAATTAAGAATGAAAATTTAACCTCAGAGTCTGCATTTGATGAAAGAGATATGCTGCAGCTTAAGGCAACTCACAGACGTATCCCAAGAATAGTGGAAGAAAAGAAAGATGCCCCTACTCAGACGCTTCAAGCTGCACAGAAAGCGATTGATTGTCTTTATGAACGTTTAGATAAGGAGCAAGAAGCCAAGACTGCACTACAAAGCTATCTATCTTCAGCAATTGCTAAGTGTGTTCTCCAGGAAAAAGAAAAGCACCAGTTGGAGAGTGACCTGGATGTCATGTCAGGTGAGCTGGAGAAGGCATATGCTGATGCTGCTGAAAATCGGCGCCTCGCTTCTAAAAGTAACGAATTCCTGGAAAGTTCTATGAAGGAAATTGACAGGCTAAATACAGAGCTTAAAGTCTCCCAGGAGGACATTTGTTACTTCAAAAAAGAGATGGAAGTCGATCGGGAGGAGAGATGCTACTTGAAAACAGAGATACGTTCGATGAGAGACGCCTCTGAAGAGTTAAATAGTAGATTTGAAACTATAAACCAAATAAGTAAGAACTTCTCTGTCCAAGCCAGTGAAGGAGATAAAAGACTCCATGAATCAGAAGAGGAGAACAGACTATTGATAGAAGAAAAGTCAAGGATGCAATTAGCGCTGGAAAAAGAAGAGGGTGACTGGGAAAAAGAAAAATATCAGTTGGAGAATGACAGGTTGATCTTGTCAAGTAAGCTGGAGAAGGCCTACGCTGATTCTGCCCAGTACCAGACTTTCATGGCTCAAGTTGACGCAGCAATGGAAGCATCTCAGAAAGAGGTTCACAGGCTTACTACAGAGCTGGAAGCCTCTAAGGAGAAGAGTTGCCACTTCAACACAGAACTATGTTCATTGAGAGAAATCTTCGAAGGGTTAAATATCAGTTTTGAAACTGTAACCCAAGAGTGCAAGAATCTCTATGTCCAAGTCAGTGAAGGAGATAAGAAACTCCATAAATTAGGAGAGGAGAAGAAACAGTTGGCCCAGGAAAAGTTAGATGTGCAGACAGCACTGCAGAATGCAGAGAGAGTGCTGCAAGAAGAACGTGTCTCCCTGGAGCGGCGCACACAAGCAGAAAATATGCTGCACAGTCAGCTGTGAGAACTGCGTACACATCTGCAGGACACCAAGGAGAAATGGGTGAATGCTGAAGAAAAGCAGCGAGTTCTGCAGGAAGAAAGATTCCAGACTGCCTACAAAATAAAGATGCTGCAAGATTATTTGAGTACCCAGTGTGTCCCCAAAGAACAGCATGAGGAGCTGAAGGCCACACTGAGCATAACCAGAGCCTCGCTGGAGGAAGAGCTAAAGCTAGCAGCTGAACACACATCTCAGCAACTCACAGCGCTGCAGGCGCAGATCGCTGAGCTCAAGACACAGCTTGCCAAAAAGGAGGAGAGAGAGAAGGTGTCCGTCTGTCAAGTGGCTGGCCTGACACAGCGCTATGAGGTCAAAATGGCCGATGCCTGCAAATTATTGGACCACACAGCCCGTGATAAGGTCCGGCTGCAGCTGGAGCTGGACAATGCCCGGGAGGAGTACCGGCAGCTGCAGATCAGAAATGAAGAAGATTTAAGCTTTACTCTGAGTCAGCTGGGAGATATGGAGTCGCGACTCAACTCCAAAGAAGCCGAACTGACAACTGCATTAAGTGTGAAAAGAAGTGCAGAAGGACAGCTTCAAGAGCTGAAAAATCAAATAGCTGGTCTTAATGAGATTTTAGGTGATACCACGAAACGACAGTCACAAAAGGAGACCATGGAGCGTGAATTCTATGTTCCCACTTACCTATGTGAAAAGTCTGCACCCGTCCTTGATGCCCACATTCCTGATGTCCATGCCTCTGCAATGGAGTTGAACGTATCCATTGGGAAGTTCCAGATTTCAAAACTAAAAGAGATATATTGGTCACAAAAAGAGACCACGAAGAGTGAACTCTGTGTCCCCACTGACTCATGTAGAAAGGCTGCACCCGTCTTTGATGCCCACGTTTCTGATGTCTCTGCCCCTGCATTTGGGTTGAACGCACCCATTCGAAGGTTCCTTGCAGCACACAATGTACCTGTGGAGTACCCTCTGCCCGCTGACAAACCACCAGAGGTGGGTCACCTTGAGTCCACTTTTCATCAAGGCCTCCGGGAAGAGCCTGGAGGATCGTCCGGAGAACGCTCTCGAAAGGGGGGAGTAATGTCAGGGTCACCTAGACCTCCTGCCTAGCCATAGCTTCCTTGTCCACTGGGTTTGCTGCTGCCGTCTGTTGGCTCTGGGTTCCTCTGTCTGCCTGTCTTCTTGTTGCTCCTGTCTCTGTCCTTATAGCTTGCTTCCTGTCTGTTGCTTTTGCCTTTGCTTGAAGTCAGATTCCTGATGCACATGCTTCTGATATCCTGATCTGTTTTCTGTACCTGTACCATAGAAGTCTGTTCACAGTAAAAGCCCTTGCTGGTAATCTGGCTTGTCCCTGTTTGTTCCTGTTCTCAGTCCCTGCCCCAGACCTGTCCTTGCTCCCCTGTCCTGTTCCAGTCTCCTCGTTGCTGACCTCTGCTTGTTACCTGACTTCGCTACCTGCCGCCTGCCTCGGACCTCTGCTTGTTTCCTGACTGCGCTGTCTGCCACCTGCCTTGGACCCCTGCTTGTGACCCCTACTACGCTCGTGCTGTTCCGGCCACCGAGATCCTACCCGCCACAGGAGTCTCCCGTGACATTAGCATAAGATGGGGCCATATTTGACCCCATCGCTGTCCCCATTAGTTGTAGATAATATGACCTCTCAAATTTAAAGAAGTTTTTATGAAGAATCAGTTCTATCAAAACCACAAGGAATTCTGCCAGTGGTCCCATCGGTATGGGGTGTCTCCCAAGTAGACCCCTAATTCCATCAATTCCATCCTGGTGTGGGATATTGGTATATATACTAGAGATGTCTAAAGTAACCAATAGAACATCTGTCAGATCATGTTTGATCTCCGCCAGTTGATTGATGAAATTGGTGGTATCTTGAGATAGGAGGTCATCTTTTCTACCAAAGGCTGTCCACATACTGCAAGAGTGGATGGCACAATATATATATATATATATATACACACACACACACACACACACACACACACACACATTTTGTGCGTGAAAAAGCATATAGATGACACAGCAGACATGTGGAAAAAGGTTTTGTGGTCAGATAAGACAAACATTTAACTTTTTGGTCTAAATTTGAAGGGTTACATCTGGCACAAGTGGAACACTGCACATTAAGCATTTTAACACCACCCCAACTGTCAAGAATGGTGGCGGCCATATTAATGTGTTATGGGGATGCTTCTCTGCAGCAGGGACTGTGAAGCTTGTCAGAATAGTGGGGAGATGAAGGTTCCTCTGGGGACCCTGAAGAAGGGCCTCCTGGGGTCCAAAACCATCGGGATACTTGATGTTCTATGGTATAAATAAACCAACTTTTTGAATTTTCACAACCTTTGTCAGTGTCGGTATCTAGTGCATATTGTATATACTTACATCCCTACCTGCATCCATCAGTCTACCTGGCATGGCAACTAGCCCTCTAGGGCTTTTTTTCAGGCATGTGCGGCCATCATTGAAACCTTTGTGTGTGTGTGTGTGTGTGTGTGTGAATTAGAAACCCTATTTTTTTTTAAATAATGATTATGCAATAAAATTGTGACTAATTTCATTTTTGTATGCTGATTCAAATGCTTTTGACTGTTTTGTATGATTTTTAACCCTTACAGAGAGATGAGGGGCTGGGAATTTCAAGCACCAATACATTGGTATATGAAAAGTTCTGGTTTAGAATATAGTGTTCATATTTTCTATTTTCAGAATGTGTTACTCATTTGCAATGCCTTGTTGGCCACGAGAAGGGAAAATATAACACATTGTTTTCACAATGAGTGTACTGCTACTATTTATAGGTAACAAATGGTGTATTGTGATGAAAAGCAAGAGCAACTGCCAGGTTTACACGCTAAAAATGAAGCAATGTGGGAAGGATTTAGGCAGTCCTGAAATGAGAGTCAAAGTTCCGTAAGCGGTATTTTTGCTTTAACAGCTTTTGCCTGCAACAAAGTGAGAAGCGATGGAGACACTTGGAGTTGTCTCTATGTAGGTTGAAAGAAAACTACAGTGAAAATTAGTGTTGGTTAAAATACTACAATAACCTTTGTACTAACTTTTATATTCTATTATATTCATTGATTAGTCAGTCATTATAAAATGTTTTATAGTGTTTTAAAGATATTGCTGCAATTGGTTAATGAAATGTTTAGTACTGTATACAGTACATCTGTTTTTAATTAGTAATCATTGTGATAGTATAAAATAGTGAGGTTTAGATTTTGCAGTTACTTCTGGACAAAGTCCCTGTTGGTGTGAAACACAGGAGATTTTAGTACTTGTCTTTATGAGTTGTTGAATAAATGACTGACCTCTGTGAAGTTACTGCTGCGGCACAGTTTATTCGAGCATTTGCCCGTTCTGTGCCGCAGCAGTAGCCTGGCGCGCGCCCGAGTGTGACGGGCGCGCGCCGAAGCAGCGGAAGAGCGCCCTCCGATCGGGGCGCTCTCCCTACCGCTGCCGGGTCCGCCGGGTCCCCCGGAACCCCCTGCCGCTGTCCCGCGATCGCGGGACACCAGGGCTCCCTCGGGGAGCCCTGGACGCGCGTGCAGGGGGCGCAGGCTCCCGAAGACGCGTGACCGCGCGTCTATGACGCGCGGCACGCCGAGGGGCGGCCACTAGCAAGCCGGGAAATCTCCCGGCTTGCGGATCTGGCCGCACTGCGATAAAGTGTGTCGCCAGTGTATGAAGCTCTGAAGCTTCAGAACAAAAAAAACCAAAGCATGAAATACCATCATATCTAAAGTGGAAAAATAAATTCCTTCCTGACTGATTGGCAATCGGATTACTCCCTGGATCAACATCCTTCCCATGTTTACTTATTTGGAATATCCCTGTATATCTTTCCATTCTAAAATAGGTGTACTATCTTTTTTTTTTTGACAAATCTATTGTATCTACCATCACCGTCTCATGGGTAATGAACTCCACATTTTAGCTGCCCTTACTGTAAATAACCCATTTCTTTGTTGCTAGGGAAATTTTCTATGCTTAAACATTAAGGGATGGCCCAGAGTCTATTGTACTTACCTTGAGATGCATAGTTTACAATTAAACATTTTCTGCAAACAAATAGGGAGGGTGGGATTCTTCAACTCCTGAAGGGCCGATTTAGAATGGTTCCCCCTTGCACGCAATGCATCCTTCAAATTCCATACCCTCGAGCCTTCCGTTAAGCCCCGCTCCCTCCTCAGGGCTTGGCTGCCAGGGAGGGGAGCGCACAAACGCTGCACACAGCCCTCTGCAGTAAGAAAAAGGGGAGTGGGGAAGGGCACCAACACGCCATGAGTTCCCTACCTTACTGCAGGAACCAGCTATAGTGCGGCAGTTAGTCCGGCAGTCCAAGTGCTATGGATATGAGTTCCAAATTAAAGCAGCAATTACACCTAAAATCAATATTTTGTTTGTTAAAGCATTTTAAACTGATGGGGTCTTTCAGAGCTGAACCTTGCTATTTTACATTTGGGGACCCCCTGTTCCCTATTTACTTATTGGATCTGTTGCCAGGAAACCAAAAACGATGATGTTGCAGCATACTAATGGTCCGCGGGACACATGAGATTTGGCAGACATTTTTATTTTCCTGGATGGAACTCTGGTAACTACACCAGTAGGTATTTCAAGAACCAAGGGCCCCTAGATCTAAAAATAACATGGTTAAAATAAAATAAAAAATCTATGATAAAAAAAAAGAGCTGCCATGATTGCTGCTTTAAGTTATTGCACAAAGATGTGAGTGGCATTCTGCAATAGCATCAGGCAGAAAAGCACCTGCCATATAATCTTCAACTACTGTACTATTGCACTTAGAAATAGATGAGCGGGTGGGGGGAGAGAGTGAGATGTGGGGGTGGGGGCGGGAGAGAGAGAGAGAAGGGAGTGGGAGGAGAGAGAGAGATGAGGGGGAGGAAGGAGAGAGAGAGATGAGGGGGTGAGATTCAGGAGTTCTGTTTGGACAATTTTCTCACACATTTGCAATCATTGCATCCTCTTGTCTAAACTGCAAAACATACTATATCATCAGGAACTGAGCAATTGGGTCAACGCGAACTCCGGCTGATAGGACTTATTTTCTTTCTTGCAGACACTGACCCTGCACAGCATTCCTGCTCAGTGATTCTTGATCAGAATGGCCAGTTAGATGTGTACCAATGTCAGTGGTCGCATTTGCTTCTGTGCATAGTAAGTTTAAGAATACAATGTTTAATATTGAGTATAAATATACTGTAAGTACAAATATAGGATAAAGTATCTGTTGTCTAAATTTAGCATAGGTTTAGATGGACGTCTGTCTTTCTTTTCAACCTCATCTACTATGTAACTATGTAACTATGCTTGCATGTAAAAAAACAGGTGTAATAGAAGCTGCATAGTTTCTTTCCCTTAAATTCACTACTTGCCAGCAACATTGGGCAAATGGACTGGAGGACCAATCAGAATAATAATACCTGGATATACCTATTATGATTAAGAGTTAAACAGTACAAAATGTATACAAATACAGATCTTAAAAAGCATGACTAAATTACAAAAAAACAAATATTTAATAGCATCAATAATTATCCAAAGGTAATTACATACATAGTGCTGTTAAGCGACGAAGGGATATTTGAATATTAAAAATTAATGGAAAATCCAGAATAAGATGCAAATTTAAGTACAATAAACACAGAGGACTAAGTAATACCAATATACTGTATAATAGGGGAAAATTACAGACCCTAGGATTATTCTAAGTCAACAAAACCATTGAAAGTCAACAGTGAAACATATTAAAGGAATACAGTGCACGCTGTTCCTTATCTCTTCTGAGTGAGTGTAATTCTCCTTGCCGCTCCCGATCTTCCGTTATCAGCAGGGCAAATCCAGACACATAAAAAACAAAAAAGGGGTGCAAAGGAGATAACAAAGACACAATTAGTATAAACAATAAGAAATAGTGCGCAGCTAATACCTAGTGAATGACAAATAGTGACCTGTGCACAGTGAATATAGAACAATAATGTTAACCTTAAAAATGAGAATGACTATGCGTGGGTCTGCAGCCTTTCTTGGGGGTGGCTCGACACCCCAGGAACTAGACAAAAAACAGAAAAAGAAGGCGCACAACGCACATAGTGTAATAGAGTATTAAATGTGACTTTATGATTAAAAGTAAATAGTTCTGCGTACATAAAAATAAAATTTACAAGCAGTTGGTTATTGGGTTTACCACACCATATGATGACCGGAGGCAGCACCCTTGGTGAATACCAGCAGGAGATGAATCAGCAAGCGTCTCTTCTGCTTCTCTTCTGCTTCTCACTTCACAGCTGCAGGCTCCAGTGCTCACCGTCTTGGGATGGTAGGTGAATAAGTCCTATAGTAGGAGTCCCAGAGTACACGGCTCAGAGCGGCGTGCTACTCCTCGTGGGGCGCCCGACGATGACGTCACGAATCGCCCATCAGCTTCCGGAAACCATCTCCTGGAACGCACAGCGTGCGTGTCGGGTTGGATGTTACCAGCGGGATGGAGTAGAAAGCGCGCATGCGTCAATAGAATCAGCTTTCTGACAGTGTCCAGAGACGCTTTAAAACACTTAGGGAAACGAGCAATGACACCCTTCTTTCCAACGCATTTCGTAACACTAGGTTACTTCTTCAGGGAGTGTATGCATAATGATGGAGGTTGTACATATATATATACCCAACTTCCCCCAATCAAAAGTGCGGTGTCTAATTGCTGCATTGTTAATTACAGGTGTAGCAAATTGCTCGTAATTACAAAACAAGATACTGTGTCTCACAGAACTTTAAAACAAAAATACAATCAATTCAATAAAAGATAATAGAACATTGCATATCAAGATCAATAAATACATAAAAAATATATATAAAAATCGGTGCATGAAGAATGGAACTTCTGAAAAAGAAGAGTCAAAGTTAGAGGCAAAGAAGTGTAATTAATACAAATACAGGGACAAGTGAGAGCAATGGTATTTGGAAGAGACTGGGGTCTAGTATAAAGACCAGATATCAATGTCCTCATTTAACCCCTTAGGGCTCAATGAGTTCATTTGATAGATCCAAAATGTCTCTTGTTGTGAGAGATTTTTAATCCTATCACCTCCCCTTCTTTCTTTAGGAACCACTTTAATACCTTTAAATTGTAGAGTGGAAGGGTCTTTGTTATGGTACATTGCAAAATGACGGGAGAGACTATGTTTCTCATAGCCTACTTTGATATTTCTAATATGCTCCTGTATCCTAGTTTTCAGGCATCTTTTTGTGCGGCCTATATACTGCAGGCCGCATGCACAGTTAATCATATAAACCACATATGTGGAATTACAGTTAATAAAAGAATCAATCGTGAAACTCTTACCAGTTGTGAATGACTTAAAAGTTTTTCTCTCTGGGTGAATAAATTTACATGTAGAGCACTTCCCACACTGATAGTTCCCTGCTGGCCTATCTCCAAGCCAAGTAGATGGTTTAACAAGAGTGGAACCCACGTCACTAGGGGCTAGTGTATTTTTGAGGTTTTTGGCCCTTCTATATATGAACTTGGGAGCATCTGTAATTCGGTCACCCAGGACTGGGTCAGTACATAAAATTGCCCAGTGTCGCTGTACAATCCTTTCAATTTTCTTATTCATTGAATTGTAGGTTGTAATAAAAGGCACTTCAATCAAATTTCTCTGGTCATTGGTTTTATCATCCTTAATTTTTGGGATTAACATTGATTGCCTATCCATACATTGGACTATATTAAGATCTCTAGTCAGACTCGCACAAGAATAACCTCTTTCAAGGAACTTGTCAAAAAGTAATTTGGACTGTGTCTCAAAATCTTGGTCTCCACTACAGTTTCGTTTAATACGAATAAATTGGCCTTTGGGAATGTTCGTAATCCACGATTTTTTGTGGTTGCTACTCGCCATAAGTAAGTTATTAGCATCAATTTCTTTAAAAAAGACTTTGGTAGAGACATTCCCATTGTCCAATGTAGTCAATTGCAAGTCTAAAAAATTGATACTGAGTGGGTTGGACACAAGCGTAAAGGTCAAGTTCCTATCATTGGTGTTCAAATAAGAAAGGAAGGAACAGATTGATGAGTCATCCCCCTCCCATACGCATAGGATATCGTCGATATAGCGACGCCAGATGATTACTTGTTTACTAAAGGGATTGTTGTTCCAAATCTTCTGTTCCTCCCACTGACCCATATACAGGTTTGCGAAACTGGGTGCAAATCTCGTCCCCATTGCAGTTTTATTTTTATTTTTATGTACGCAGAACTATTTACTTTTAATCATAAAGTCACGTTTTATACTCTATTACACTATGTGCGTTGTGCGCCTTGTTTTTCTGTTTTTTGTACAATTAGTATAAACACACTAAAATATATATGTAAAATTGGAACATATAATACTTACAAAAAATTAGGTGGATCATAATGATCTAAACATCCGCATTTCCACAGAGGGTCGGGCCCCGGGGAGGGAATAGTCCAGCTCGATGATGGTAAAAAAACACTAGATACAACTTTCAGTCAGCGTCCTCGTGGTGTATTTGGATGGCAGCTCCTGGATGTCCGTCGTCATGGACCACATCGCTGCGTATGACCTCACCACAACGCGTTTCGTGTTGGAGTGACACTTCATCAGGGGTTGGCCTTATTGATCCCCAAGCACAGTTTAAGTCCCGGAGCTAGAACATATCTAAGCCAATGGGGATATCACCGGATAACTCGTATTAAGCCGTCCAATTAATGTGACAAGAATACATCACTACATTAACTAAACAAGAAAAACCTACATATGAACCACAATGAAATCATAATAAACTTGATTATACAAACATAAAACATATTAATGTAACAAACAACCATATACATATAGTGCAAAAGAAACATAATAAGCTACAAAGACATAAGCCACAATGGCATAAAACATAAACCTTGCAATAAACTTAAGACAAAAAACGTAAAACATTAAATATAAAGAAAGTGTCAATTGAGCATATAAGCTGTGGTAAATCCATGAACTTGAGGGACAATAACGCCACATTCTTAATAGGGTCCTATAGTTAGAACCAACAGTATATATATATACATAAATATATATATCTTAATATTCAATAAATGCAAAATAGTAAATGTCTTCAACATAATATTTATCAATTGACCTGACATAAATATATATATAAAAATGTCATAACAGGAAACAAGAAATAGTGAATGTCTTCAATAAAACATATTCTCACTAAATCTATAACAGAATTGGTTAAATACATGAAACAGTGAATGTCTTAATACAAAAAACTGAATATCTTAATACAACAAAAGTTGAATACCTTGGTTCCTATGTATTCTCATTACAACAAACCAATGAGAAAAAAAGGACGGTGCTCTGAGCAGAGAGCCAAAGACAGAGAAAAGTCTGTGTGGGTTAGACTTGTGCTTGTTGATTAGTGAAGAAAAGTAGGTTTATTTAGCCTGGGAGAGGGCAGAGTTGAAACAGGATAGGATACATTTGTAGTGAAGGAAATCTGCGAGATTGTGAGATTTCCTCCAGAGGTGTTCAGAGGAAAGAGAACAGTGATGCAGCATGCGTGTGACAATTTAGTCAGAGTCTGGGGTTAGAAGGGCGAGAACGGCAGAGAAAAAGAGGGGCATGTAGATCGAGAGGAGGATAGGGCAGTAGTTCCTGGCAGGCAGTAGTTCCTGGCTAGGTTGTCAACGTCTGGAGCAGAGCAGAGGGAGGAGCACAAAGTGGAATCAAAAGCTGGTAGATTAATAGAATGCAGGTCTCTGCCGAAATGAAGGGTGGAGAAGGGAAGAAGTGAGAGAGAGAAAATTAGATGAGATCATGGTCAGAGAGAGGAAAGGGGGAAATTGAGAAATCATAGAGAAAAAAGTTTATTGTGAAAAACAGTTTTAAGAAGTGGTGCTGTCCTCGAGGGATGCAAACAGGCCAGGTTTGCAGGATATCCCTACTTCAGCATAGCTGACTCAATAAGTGGCTCAGTATGACTGAGCCACTAATTGAGCCATCTGTGCTGAAGTAGAGATATCTTTCAAACCTGGCCTGTTTGCGTCCCTCGAGGACTGGAGTTGAGCAGGCCTGGTATAGGGCTTTGCACATGGCGCATGCTCGCTAGGTGGACGTGCAGGCGCTTGCAGTGTGGCCTCAGCAACCATGTTGATACATGTAATCATTTATCATATAGATATAACTACGTATATCTACATTTTGCTTCTCTTCATATGTTAATAACATATCTCTTAACATTTTTATGTTTGCTTGTCAAGGCAAGACATCCAGCAGGGTCAAAAAAGAATTGTGGAAGGAGGTGGAAATCTCTGTTTCGGCGTGTGGCAATCAAGTGCGATCCTATATGAATTGTCGTAAACGTTTCCAAGATATAAAAGGTAATGTAAAAAAAAAAATACATGCAATACGTGTAAGTGCAAATACTACTGGAGGAGGACCTCCTGGGCCATATTTAAGATTGACGGAGATGGAGGAGCAGGTTGCTCACATCCTGAATCCTTTATTGGTTGAGGGTTTGCCTGGGGATCATGATATTGGTATATACGACTCTACATTTCCCCCAGGTCAGTACATGTACCTGACTAATATTGACCATGTACCCAACTATTCCACAATTACTAATTTACCTTTCAAACACGTCAAGATATTTAGATTACTAATAGTTCACATGTAGCCGTCAATTGTCCAATTACACTCATTCTTGTCACATTATTTAGGTAACAAAAATATGAATTCATGACAGTTTCACATGTACTTGTAATTAGTAATAATTTAATACATAAACTTAATGTGAATGGAAAAAAAATTACACACACATTCATAATTCATAGTAAACATACTATGTATGAACAAAATATTATACCATCAATGTAATCCAATTTATATGTCTCATATGTAGCTCAATTTGAATTAAATCCCATATATACTCAATTAGGATGTAACTACATTAATATTCTTATTGAATGTGTAGCTAACTTGCACATTTGTTTTCAATTTTATATCAAATGTACATAGTGGCGCCAGTATCTGCGGTCTCACCATGTGCATCAGCAGTTTCCTCATCAGCATCCTCCGTCTCCTCACATGCATCTGCGGTCTAATCAAGATTACCAATTGAAGGTGAGCCCTGTAAATTCTCTATATTGTGTAACCTTGTGTGTGAACGCTGTGGCACGTGACGCACACTGTGTGTACGGGTTCATGGTGTGTGTTTGTCGATGTATGTGTAGTTATTTATATTTAATTGATTTGAATAACACATAAGACAATATATATACATCCGACAATATATTGTCTCAAATAACATGTGCAACGTCAAAATGTATATACACAGTCGTAATATACATTTTGTCGTGATACTGAATGTGTATTACTTCAATCACATACTTTTACTTGTCTTTCACGATTGTCCCGCTACACGTTCACTGCTGTGTGCGTGCACATACTATAGGACAGGTGGCTAACCACAGCCACTAATTTAGCCGTGCGCACGTTATGGCAACCACACACAATATCACCACAAATGTACCCGGGTTATCATTCTCATTAGCATGGGACAATTACATGTGTGAATTATAAGAACTACAAAAAATTCACAATATACAGCTGATATTGTAGACTCAATATGAACAGTAGGATAATGTTGTAAGAAACCATAAATTGTCATCCCTGAAATTATATATATATATATATATATATATATATATATATATATATATATATATATATATATATATATGGTCTTCTGCAGGTCACACTCTAATTATGTTTTTCTATTACATTACATTTGTAGTGCACAATTGACCAGCAGATATTTAATTTATGGACTGATGTCCGCATTGAAGGTGTTAGTTAGAATGAAATTATCATGCATTTAAAATACTTATTATGTGACTTAATAAAGGTGTGTAAATGTCTTCTTTTTATAATTTCATTTCAGAGATAACAACTCCTGTCTTGGTAGCTTCAGATTCTTCATCGGTGGCATCTATTTCACATAGTCAAAAATTAACGTCTAGAAAACATGCTCGTGGCAAACAACATAACTTGTCTTCGCAACAACAATCTGAACAGCGCTTTTTCAATTCACAAAAAACACGTCACCAAGACATGATGGCTGTGCAAAAGGAAATCGTAGCAGAGCTGGTCAACATTAAAAACATTTTAAACAGGAATAGTACTGCATTCGACTTACACAATTCTTCGTTACATTCCATAGATGAAAGTCTAATAAAACAGAACGAGCTACGGGCCTGTGCAATACTGTCGAGAAGACATGATCTTGGTTCATCTACATTTGAGCGTGGTTTAGGCATTTTTTCAACACCTACTTCAAAGCCTGAATCGCCACCATTGTCCTTCTCTCCGGCAACATCTTTGCCATCATTTCAGACACCATTATTGGCAGCTTCTCCTGCAACATTGCTTGTCTCCTCCCCAGCACAATTCTTAGCAGCTTCTCCTGCAACCTTGAATGCTTCAGCAAAATTTGTAGCAGCTTCTCTTGCAACCTTCAAGACCTCTGCTTCAGCAACATTTGTAGCAGATTCTCCTGCAACCTTGAATGCTTCAGCACAATTCGTAGCAGCTTCTCCTGCAACCTTGAATGCTTCAGCAAAATTCGTAGTGGCTTTTCCTGCAACCTTGAATGCTTCAGCACAATTCGTAGCAGCTTCTCCTGCAACCTTGAATGCTTCAGCACAATTCGTAGCAGCTTCTCCTGCAACCTTGAATGCTTCAGCACAATTGGTAGCAGCTTCTCCTGCAAGGTTTGTTGCTTCTGCTCCTGCAACGTTGATGGCTTCTGCTCCTGCAACATTGGTGCCAGCTTCTTCTGCAAGCTTCAATCCTGCTGCTTCAGCACAATTGGTAGCAGCTTCTCCTGCAAGGTTTGTTGATTCTGCTCCTGCAACATTGGTGCCAGCTTCTCCTGCAAGCTTCAATCCCGCTGGTGCAGCACAATTCGTAGCAGCTTCTCCTGCAACCTTCAATCCCGCTGGTGCAGCACAATTTGTAGCAGCTTCTCCTGCAACCGTCAATCCCGCTGGTGCAGCACAATTCGTAGCAGCTTCTCCTGCAAGCTTCAATCCCGCTGGTGCAGCACAATTCATAGCAGCTTCTCCTGCAAGCTTTGTGGCTTCTTCTGCTCCTGCAACATTGGTGCCAGCTTCTCCTGCTACCCCAAAAAAAAATACGATTAGTAACAACTAAGAGAACAGTGTTACGCAAATACTGGTGCCCTGTGTTGGGTACATGGAAAAAGCTGAGTCAAGGTAACACAACGAAGGGAACTGAGCATGTCTCTGCTTTGGCACAGACACAACCATATACACACATGTCAGGTACATTACACTCGACACAGCAAGCTCAAACGATGCCAGTGCCAACTCGACAGCCATGTGAAAGAATGCAGGTGCCAACTTCACAGCCATGTGAAACGATGCCAGTGCCAACTTCACAGCCATGTGAAACAAGCCACTGCCAACTTCACAGCCATGTGAAACGATGCCAGTGCCAATTGTATAGCCATGTGAAACAAGCCACTGCCAACTAAACAGCCATGTGAAACGATGCCACTGCCAACTACACAGCCATTTCAAATGATGCCACTGCCAACTACACAGCCATTTCAAACGATGCCACTGCCAACTACACAGCCATTTCAAACGATGCCACTGCCAACTACACAGCCATTTCAAACGATGCCACTGCCAACTACACAGCCATTTCAAACGATGCCACTGCCAACTACACAGCCATTTCAAACGATGCCACTGCCAACTACACAGCCATTTCAAATGATGCCACTGCCAACTACACAGCCATTTCAAACGATGCCACTGCTAACACCAGAAACTGCTATAGTGAGACCCATAATGTTACGTGGTCGTGGCAGAGGTCGCACACGCCTACAACGTACACCTTCAATGCAACGCCCATTGACTAGATCTCAAACCTTGCTGTCTGAAAATGAATAAATATTGTCATGTTCAAAGTACTTGTGAAGTTATTATTGGCTCATACAAACACAACATTGTATGTGTTAAATACATACATTAGCCTATCTAAGTTTATTGTGTAATGTTTTTTAAGCACACTTTGATTAACTCACGAGTACATGTTAATAAATTTTACTACATCACTTATATAAATGGATTTAAGAACTAGACAAACCTGGGTTTCATACATGATTTAACTAACAAAATACACTGCCATGACATTAGACACTGTCAATAAAAGGTGTAATCAAAACAAGGTTGTATGCCAACAAATTTGTTAAAACCAATTGCTAATATTGTGACCATGTGGAGCATTCAAACTACGTGCACACTCTCAAAAAGTAGTTGTGATGACAATTAAGAACACAGCTTTAGGGTACGTAAACTATGTATTGTCCAAATACAATACCAAGTAATGTAAATTTGAAAACAGACAAAGTACATAAGATTAGAACATAATCTATGAATGTTAATATATATATATATATATATATATATATATAAACATATATATATATATATATATATATATATATAATCTCTATGTTGAGAGATTAGTATATCTATATATATCTATATATATATATCTATATATATCTATATATATCTATATATATCTATATATATAGATATATATATATTGTAGAATTGTTTTTTGTGTATGCTAATTTTTATGTGTTAGACATGTGTGCAAGCCCGCATTTCACCATCATCACCAAGCACACAGCAGTTCAAATGCAGCAAGTGATTATGGGAAATGAGCAGAAAATGACCACCCTTGCTAAATGTTTCTATAAACCATTCTTGCTGTGGATATAGATATATAAATCTCTCTCTATATATAGATATAGATATAGATATAGATATCTAGATTTGTATAATTTCACATACAAACACATATTGTTTGAGAAGATTGTTAAACAGACTGGTGTTACATGCAAACAAAAAACACTGGCACACTATTTGGACCCTGTGTATATCATTATCTTTCATGGTTTTAGAATATACATTTATGTAAGCTATTAGTTTTGATATGAAGTGATATACAAGTGTAAGGATATTTTTTCTTACTATACAGTCCGTAAGGTAATTGAACATTTAAAATTGGTCTTCTCAAACAGTCTGCAGCTGTTTTGGGACGCAGATTAGAAACACACATGAGGTATTGTGTTTTAACCTTGAAGTCTACAGCAGACATAGAAGAAAAGTTACAAAGTTTCTCAGGAAACATGCTTTTCGTAAAATATTCTCACAACATTTTATGTTTGAAAGAGAAATGTCGCTTCAAAAGTGCACTCCTGGACATCCTGCTGAAACATATGCGGTCATAATATACAAAGCAATAAAATTTCAGCTGAATGAAAAAGCAACAGTTCATCAAATTTATCAATATATCATCGACAACTACGAATTCTACAGAGAGGCTATTAATCATAAAAAATGGAAGAATGCTATAAGACATACGTTGAGCATGACTAGAACATTTATTAGAACTGTCTCACATCATGGCCAGAGGATTGGATTCTGGAAAGTTGACGAACACTGTCACAGAATGTTGGATCGTAGGACAAACTATTATTAAGGAGAGAAGACAGGAGTAATATGAATTCACGGACCGTGTTCTCGTATGAGGATAACCAACATTACGGGACACAGTATGACCAACAAGAGCAAGAAAATTACTTTGCAAACGTTAATAACTGTCCTCAAGAATACCAGGATGCATGTGAACACACAAGCACAAATACGTTCATGGATCAGCCACAGTACCTGGCTACAAACATGGAGTACGGGCAAAGCAACAACATTGAGTATTACAACAATATATATTTGCATCACAATTCAATGCTTGACTACAATATGGATTTCAGCAAGGACATGGAGTCGTGTAACCCTGGTAAATATAATTTCTTAACACTTTATATACATGTAAAATTACGTGTAAAAAAAATTATTGCATAATTTGCATATCATATACTATGCATTTCTTACAATACTCACACACATGTTTAACAACAACATATGTAATGGTGTGACAATTGTATTTTATATTTGTATATTACAATGAAACATACGTAGGCAACAAAATGATGCTTGGAGGTATTGTTTATTCACACGATTTGCATTTCAACAATCATACTGAGTAAGGAATGTGAGTTTGGGATATAAACATTGTTATTATGTTCGTAAGTTCAAAACTATTCGGCAAATTATAACGATTTAGCGGCCTCATGTGACGTGTTAATTTGTCATTGGACGGGAAAAAATCTTCACTTTGCAAAGATACATTGATCCGCCCTCTTCACGTCCACGCGCAAATGTTTATTCCGTCTGTATTGTGATATTCTCCTTGCGGCCGCGCGTTCCTTTGTGAACGCACATGCACGTGACGAATGCTTTTCATGTATATAGTGCCGGGAGATGCAAGTCATGTGTATGTGTGAGTATCTTTTTCCGCTGCTGCCTTCGCTAAAATGTATGTGTATGTATGGGTATGTATGTATGCATGTATGCGTGGATGTGTGTTTATATGGAAGTGTGTGTGTGTAGGTGTGTGTGTGAATGATTGCATAAGCGACTAAATATTTTTTTACATACAAAGATCGTATTGTACAACTCGGCAACACTTACATTCACCCACACAACCCTTGCACACACAGATACACACACATATACACACACATATACTCACACATACATTACCTACAGCTCACGCCACTATATACAGGAAAAGCATGCGTAATGTGCACGCGCGTTCGCATAGGAACGCGCGTGCGCACGGCCGAATCCTGTATCGATGTGTGTGTGCATAGCTTGTGTGAGTGAATGTAATTCCTCCAAAATATTTGTAACCATTACAAAACACACTTACAATCATATTTGGTTTGTTGACTTCTGCAAACACACACACACACACACACACACACACACACACACACACACACACACACACACACACACACACACACACACACACACACACACACACACACACATTGTAGCGCAGAAAGCTGCGTGAATATATTAATTTATTCATGTTCACTGACGTGTTTCGGCTCCCGCCTCCCTGCCGTGCGCGCGGCCCTTCTAGATAAAGTCTGACTGTCGTCACACAACAACAAACCCGCGCACGCACACGCCACTATATCATATATTATGCTGCGGTCCCAGTGATGTCTGTGACACGCGCGCCCAGAGTGGGGGCGGCACGTGCACAAGGCTAACCGCGATCTGCGGTCTGAGGGAGAGAGGGAGCTTGCTATGGGAGGGGGCGTGTTGTAGAATTTGCGGGGGCGTGGCCATTACATCACGCGGCTGCTTCGCCCTCATTGGGTGAACCGCCGGTGGGGGCGTGACCACGCTTCCGTTGCAAATTTTCAACACAATTTGATTGAGTTACAAAAATCTAGCATCACGGCGTGGCTGCACCTTCAGCGGGGAGGTGCGTACTGGGCCATTCACTACTGAGGGCCGGGACTTACACGCACAGTGCACACCGAGCCGTGCGCACATGTCAGTGACTGGGACCACAGCCTTAGCGTGTACTTGTAGGCTGTCGACATGGGGCCGCACTACAAGCGGAAGCGTGCATAGGCAAAGCACATGCTATCCTTGTTCCTAACAACCATGTGGGGCGTTCATATTGACGCCACAAACCTATTTCGCCATCATTGGAGGAAACGTTCACGTGACGTATTTAGTTTACAATCATCATTTCTTTAGGATCCACCTTCTGTTTATGCGCGCACAAGCGACAATACAGCGGTATGTTTGGTCAGCGTGCGTATGCGCACGCACTGCATGCAGGCGACGTGTTCATAGACAATTGACCGTTTCATGCGTTACATAGTGATCGGTAGCGGGGCGTAGTTTGAACGTAGTTCGGAAGCGGTGTTGTCCCGGCCTGCAAGAGGGTGCAGCGAAACAACACACATGCCCTCTCCTGCTCGCTCACCCCTTACTCCACAACACACAACACCATTATAACGCTGAGCACTTCAGAAAGCCATTACTCGTGGACATATATCGCACGCGTAGCGATAGCAAGGATTGTGTGATATTGCATGCTGTTGTACGTCCCGCGCCGCACGTGAACCTAAAGTGCGCGCGCAGCTAGGAGGAGTAGTGTCAGGTTAGCCAGCACTTCTATACAATGTCCGCACACACACGGCAGGGAGTGGTGACCCGCCAGGCAGCGACAAACATGATGTGGCACCGTTAGCGGCGCTAATATGAATGTATGTATATATGCGTGAATGATTTTTCTGATTGAATGCAACATGTTAAAACATCTTTTTCAAACATAACACAATCAAATATATAACTTTACACACTACGTTCATGCATGTCACGGCTCAATAACATGTTAAATAATGCTCCATTAGCACGTCCGCATGCATTAGATAGCGGCATTTGACTACACTGTAATGGCGCGGATGAATACACAAATATACATTTTGAATTGCCGTTGTCTTGATTGACAACGGTCACGGACGTGCACGCGCGTCCAAGCTATAAAAGCGTAGGCCTTGCACATAAGTCATAATCATTTCAAACAACAACTGTGAAAACACGTGAGTGTTTCGCATTATGCTGGTGACCAACATAATTGACGTATTGAACGCAAGCCACACCACATGCCCCCCTGCACGGGAACATATCATACCCAAATCCACATGCACAATCATGCCTGATTACATCACTTTCCACAAGTGCCATCGCTGTGGATACATGCGTGCACGCATACTTTGTGTTAACAGAGACACAAAATTGCTATAATTGTTTTGCCGCACGCATGAGTGAATACATAATTTATATAGCATGATATTGACGTTGTCTTTATTTAATCTAATTTCAGATACCTTCTTTAGAGATGGAGAACCATCAAATGATAATGGAAGATTGGAAAGTGACGCGGACACATGATGTAGTTAGCTTGCTTAATAAATTTGAAAGCTTCATTAGATATTATGCACTATATTCAAACTAGGCTACTTTGTTAAGTCAAAACCTTTGTGCCTCATGCACGTGTGTGAATGTATTTTAGAGTATATAAGACACACAAAAGTAAAATAGCTTACTTTATATTATGAAGTGAATATGTGTATAATGAAATTGACACTATTTTAGTATTAGTTTTTTCACTTTACACAACATTGTAATAGAATGTTGATATAGCATATAACAATTCCATATTTGTAAGTTACATACATTAAATAGTGAATGACTGAGTATAATGATTATCATTCATGATTATATATATTTTGATGCATGCAAAGCTTCATTAAACTGCACATAACTCTCGTACAACAGTTTCTGTGATAATTATTGTAAAAAACATAATGAATACATAATAAATCTACAGGATTAGATCATTAACCTTGTACTTTGATAATGGACAATGTAAACTTTGTCTGGGGTAAGTTCATGATTAAGTAACATGGTGTTATGTAGTCATTTATACATGTAGGATGATGAAGTTATGTCACATACAATAATACATATGATGTCCTATGTTGTACATGTTCACTTTGTTAGTACCTTATTAAACACGAGGGGCTAATGATGCATCACTGATCAATAGTACATTAAAATAAACAAGAGACAGTATGAAAACATGAAAGAACATTATGAACATGTACAACATGTAACGATCATGCCCACATGACACATTGTATAATGTTGAAATTTTGTGAAGGTTCTAATAAATAACAGTGAGACTTACATACCATACACATGTGGCCACGTACACACAGCGTACCTTCTATACAGAAGATGTTCAGCCAACACTATCCTATGTTTCGGAAAAAGTAGTACAGGTTACATGTAAAAACATGAGACAGTATATTACCATTTTTACATGTGCTATGTTATGCAGAATGCAACAACTCATCACTATGTCAGCGACCTTTTCAGGCTTGTACTGTAGAGCACCACCTGATCTATCCAGACATCTGAAATGACTTTTTAACAGTCCAAACGTCCTCTCAATAACTGAGCGAGTGGATATGTGTGCTGCATTATAATGCTCCTCTGCAGGGGATTGAGCATTAAGCAGTGGGGTTAGGAGCCACGTTCGAATCCCATATCCTGAATCAACTATAATACAGCGAGAGAAAATATGATTGACAATCAGTAGAACTATTGCGTGACAGATATCTAATTATTCTGTGACATATCACAACATACATTAGACAGACAATGTGGTTGTAGTCCATGTGAACTTTTTTAGTCTAATTGTAAGGTACAGCTAACATGCATATATGTAGGTTGGATATATACATTTATAAAGTTTATTGGATACAAGGATGTGTGATGTTACAGGCAGACATGTTGGTAACAATTAAATGTTACCTATGTTGTCTACAGCTATGCTTCACATTATGTCACAAATAAGTGCTGCATTGTGAAATTAATGTGTATATCTCAGTATATGAAATGAAATTTATAGTAACACTTTTACTTAAAGAAATGTGTTACATATAACAATGGTGAATATCAGATTGGATACAGTATAATACATTTTAAATTTTAACTATGTATGTAATGATTATGTGTCAACAACACATACATAGAATAAACTTCAGACACACGGTTAGTTACATAATATTTACTCACCGACCAGCCAACCATGCCCATAAATACCCGCCTCAAATGCATGGAAGACTGATGATTGTTTCATAATATAGGAATCGTGGTTGGAACCCGGAAATCTGGCTACCACATTCAGAATATTCATGTTGGCATCGCATACAACCTGCACATTCATGGAGTGAAAGTGTTTCCTATTACGGTACGCATACTCCATTTCCCAGGCGGGATCAGAGCAACATGTGTGCAATCTATTGCACCCATCACGCATGGTAGACCAGCTATGCTATAAAAGGCATTCTTGAGTTCCAACCACTCTGTCTGCTCACTAGGAAAATATATATAATTCCTAGCACGTCGATTCAGTGCACATAGAAACTGGGTAAGGGCCCGCGAGATTGATGGCTGCGACACCCCACCTACTATGCCCACAGTTGATTGAAAAGACGCAGAAGCAAGAAAATGTAATGAGATCAGCATTTTAACAAGACCAGGGACTGCATGAACTCTGTCTGTTAAGGGCTCTAAATCTTCTCTTAACTCTGCATAAAGAGCCAATGTTGCTGATGAACTCAAACGATAATGAGTAATTATTTCTGCTTCGCTCAGCCCCTCCAAATATGTTCGATCACGGAATAACCGTTGTCGGGACACCCTCTCCCCCTCTCTCTTTTCCCCTATCTCCCCCTCTCTGTTTTCCTCCCCTCTCCCCCTCTCTCTCCTCCCCTCTCTCTACTCTCTCTCTTCCCCTCTCCCCCTCTCTCTCCTCCCCTCTCCCCCCTCTCCCTCCTCCCCTCTCTCTACTCTCTCTCTTCCCCTCTCCCCCCTCTCTCTCCTCCCCTCTCCCCCCTCTCTCTCCTCCCCTCTCTCCCCTCTCTCTACTCTCTCTCTTCCCCTCTTCCCTCCTCTCTCTCTTCCCCTCTCCCCCCTCTCTCTACTCTCTCTGTTCCCCCTCTCTCTACTCTCTCTCTTCCCCTCTACCCCCTCCATCTCCCCCCTCCTTCTCCCCCCTCCCTCTCCCCCTCCTCTCTCTCCTCTTTCTCTTCCCCTCTCCCCTCCTCTCTCTCCCCCTCTCTCTCTCTTCCCCTGCCTCTCTCTCCTCTCTCTCGTCTCTCTCTTCCCCTCTCCCCTAAAGCCAAATTTCTATTTGAACACATAAAAAAACAAAATTCACTGTCACTATCGTAAGCCGCCATCTCTACCTGGAAGTAAGT
Organism: Ascaphus truei; assembly: GCF_040206685.1. Classification (NCBI taxonomy): domain Eukaryota; kingdom Metazoa; phylum Chordata; class Amphibia; order Anura; family Ascaphidae; genus Ascaphus; species Ascaphus truei. The sequence goes on along the minus strand of NC_134484.1, from coordinate 164,334,186 downwards.
TTGGCATTAGCTTCCTTTAAATATGGATCTAATTAAATCACATGACTATAAATCAGAACAGGTGTTAATCAAACTAATTAATTAACACTATTATCATACATGTTTTCAATTTGTAATTAATAATTAAGTTCTAATTACAAAGTACCTGTAACATAAAAGTCGCTGCTATTATTTGAGATATGTTTATTTTTTTATAATACATTACAAAGTGTGTTGTTATCGCTCTTGACTAGATTTAAAATTTTGGGACGCCTTACTCTTGTGATAGGCTTTCTTTCTTGATCCATGCACTGTTTGTAGCACTGTTATATCAGGAAGATCAAACATATTATGTAATTGGTGGACTGCTACAGAGAGGACACACCGCAATTATCAGAGACCATGATGAAGGGTATCTGAGGTAACATTTACAATTATCATTAACCAAAATAGAGATCCTATTTTACTCACAAAATAATGTTCATCCTCAAATGTATTTATTGTTCTAAACATAATAAACTTTTTTGAAATAAGCCCTTCATCACCTTATGGGTTAATTCCAGGAATACAGGCCTTCATAACAGCAGTTCTCGATGGGCAAAAACAAGGCTGATTTTATGGATATAACTACATCAGCAAAAATGTGTACATTTGTTGGTCAGTCATATTGAGCAAAGAATTGAGCCTGCATAAAGGTAATTAAGAGGTTACCAACATCAGGCAACAGCTACAAGGTGTCAACACACACGTGTAAATAATACCTGCTACTCACTAGAAAATTGAAATAACGGACACAAATGTAGCTCATAAGGCAACAATAAACATTACAAAAGCTAAGACACACAAACACACAACACACATACAAAAATTATTTAGTCGTTCAGACACAGAAATAATAACACATTTCCACGGCACACACACAAAACAGGGTCTAACACAAGTTAGAAAATGGCCTGTAAATGCATTTTACATGCATCGGATGCATGTCGGGAAACTACAGGGCTGGTATTAATGGCTAGCAGTTCAGGAGACCCCCAGCCATGAATCAGAGGCAGGAAATGTGCATGTTTTTTTCTAAGGCTGAGGTCCCGTTGCACGCGTCCGCATGGCTGGCTTGCTTGCCGGCGGCGCGTGCAACTCGCTGTACCGCGATCTGCGGTCTACAGGCTGCTTTCTCGGAGCGGGGGGGGGGGCGTGGCCAAACGGGTCGGGGGGGGGGCGCGGCCATGACGTGAGGGGGCGCGGCCATGACGGGAGGGGGCGCGGCCATGACGGAGGGGGGCGGGGACCAAAACAAAGCAGGGCTCACAGCACTGCAGCAGCTCCTCACACAAGCAGCCAAAATGGCGCTTTCAAGGAAAGGAAAATTAAAGAAGATTGCAATTTTCCTGCTTATGGACAGTGCATGCATGAGATCCATGTTATTGGATGAGCGGGAAACCAACGTGCACGAAATAAATCGCCACCGTGCATCACATGGCGAATTTTCAACTTTGTACCCAGTACTACGTAAGTTCGACAGAAAATTTTTTGAATACATGAGAATGACAATAACTACATTTGATTATATTTTGGATAAGATCAATGACAAAATCACACCTATTCAGACGAATTTTTGTTGCACAATTCGCGGAGATGAAAGGCTAATGCTCACCCTGAGGTAAGTTCTACTACTATTATTTGCTTATTAATAACGCACTACCGGATTGTTTGTATTATATATATATATATGTGTGTCTGTGTGTGTGTGTACGTATATATATATATGTGTGTATATATATGTGTATATATATATATGACGTGTATGTATAGAGAGATATATATATATATATATATATATATATATATATATACACACGTGTGTGTGTGTGTGTGTGTGTGTATATATGTGTGTGTACGTATATATATATATGTGTATATATATGTGTATATATATATATGACGTGTATGTATATATATATATATATATATATATATATATATATATATATATATATATACACGTGTGTGTGTGTGTGTATATATGTGTGTGTACGTATATATATATATATATATATATATATATATATATATATATATGTGTGTCTGTGTGTGTACGTATATATATATATATATGTGTATATATATGTGTATATATATATATGACGTGTATGTATAGAGATATATATATATATATATATATATATATGTAGCGGTCATGTAAAATGCCTACAGTCATCTCTCCTGCTGGCAGTAAGGCCTGGTAAGTGTGGGCATGCCAGCAGTAATCATGGAGGTTTTCCCTCACACCCTGGTGGGGTGCTCTGTGTATGGCTGGGACTGGTCACATGCTCTGACTCCATGGTTAGTGATGTCAGAGATGTGTCAGCCTCAGAAGCTTACATAAGGCACAGCACTGTGTTCTAAAGTTAGTTGCTAAAGTTGGTTGCTGTGGAGTTGCTGGAAAGTTCTACCTGAGTTGCTGTCTAGTTCAATTCCAGTTGAGGAGGAGTTCTGTCAGTTATGATATAGTAACTCCATGGGAGGCTGTGTCCAGGGACCTGGCACAGGACAGTGATTCCTGCGGGAATAGTGAATCCCTGATCTAGGTGATACCTATCAAAAGGGAGCACTGGCGAGATGAACGGCTGAAGATACTCCTTGTGGAGGGCAGTTGCCCTGCCGTGTCAATAAAGATGAGTTCAGCCAGAAACCCTCTCGTGTATCTATCTGGAATGAGTGTACAGAGAGGAGCACCACGGAGGAGTTCCTCGCCAGGATCATCCCCTTGCGGACGCAGGGACCCTGGTGAGGTGGAGGCGCTGCACTGGAACTAGGTGAGACTCAGCACCCTACCTCAGCTGCCTGTCTGACGGGTCCTCCCCACACACCATCATGCGGGAGACTCAGGAGTCCTGTAGCCAGCAGGTGCACCATCAGGCATATTCACACTGTAATGGGGTCCGGTTAGACCACAGGGGCCAATGTGAGATTGGGTGGGTCAGGCCGGGCCAGAAATACCGTTACATTTGGAGGCGAGCTGCTGAGATCAGATCCGTCAACAGGACAGGCTTTTAGCTAGGTCACTTGGAAACAGGGAGAGTGTCTGCTGCCACTTTGTGCTGCGTAGGGACGGACCTAGGGGTAGTCAGGGGGCTGACGGGATATTGTCAGTTCGCAGGGACAACCTAGGGGCCTGAAGGGAGTGAGGGGTCTGGAGCGGGCTATAGCTGACCGAGTCACCTTGAGGCAGTGCTAGTTGGTAGGATGCCAGAAGGGACAGCCTGTTAACTTGGTCAGGAGTCCTGGAGAGGGTCTGCGCTAGGCTGACCAAGACAGGTAGACGCCCCAAGTACTGCATGGCAGAGCCAGCCAGAGTACCTAGCCATTCCAGACACTCATCGTAGGGAGCACAGACTGGGAGGAAGGAGTCACAGCAGACACTGAGAGAGTGAGCCTAGCCTGAGGTAGTGCAACACTGGGTCACACCTAGATAAGGTACACATGTGGTGGTGCATCTGAGCTAATCTTTATTGTACCGGTGTGGTGGCTGCCCCGCAGAGTGGAGCCTCATGTACGACAACTGTTATGAGAGAGTGGAGGATCCGCGTGGCGCGGAGAACGTAAAATGGCGGACAGAGGCTGATGGGGAGGGCACCCGTGGCGTGCAACCCACTGAAGAGCAGACTGTCGCCAAGTTGTCATTGACCAGGCTGCTCTGGAGCGGAGCGAAGGCTATGGCTGCCCCGTTTTTATCCTGTATGGGACAGCGAGGGGCCACCCTTGAAGAGTGTGAAGAAATTGTTATAATTGGGGGAGAACCCCGTGAGGAGAGCAAACAGATGGACTTTTTGGGCTCAAAAGTCAACCAAAATGGCGGTTCCCGCTTGCTAGGGAAACCGCATGGGACAGTTACAGAAAATGTGGCTGGTGCAGGACTTGCAAAAAGCTGGCCGGGAATGGCGCGAACAGCAGAGCCCCGCCCTGATGGGGGGCATGGCGCGAAAGCTATGGCTGCGCCGGGATGGACAGTGACTAATTCAGCCCCTGTGCTGAGTCAACCGTTGAGTTTATGGGACCCTCCCCTGATTTCTACCAGGGGGAGTGACTTTCAATTATGGCCTGTGGGGATGCACCCACTGGGCCCAGGGACTGATATCCAGACGGCGCCACTACAGAAAGTAGTTACGGCCGTGGAGGTGATTTGCAAGAAAGAAGGGTACCTTGCGCAAAAAGCTGCTGCAAGGAGAAGGCGGGAACTAGCCGCGGGAAAGGACTCCAGCTCTGGGGAGGAAATTGGCGCGAAAACGCAGACCGCGCCCACCAGGACTGAGAGAGGTGCGGCCTTAATTAAGGGGCATGATATTCCCCTGTGGGACCCGCCCATTATTGCAACCCCTGGGGGCGGGTTCCAACTCTGTCAGAGAAGGGAGGAGCCGAAGCAGGGAGTGGCGGATCCAGCAACTTCCACCAGTCAGTTGCGAGGAACCACAGAGAAGGAGAGACCTGTACAGGAAGTGACTCCTGTACCAAGAATGGCCTGCTCCTCCACTGTGGGCACTATGGTCTCCACCCAGCCCTACTCAGTGCCCGGCGGGGTGCTGGTGGTGAGGGTGGCCAATACTAAGACGGTGGTCGGGCTCTGCCTACAATGCGGGCTGCCCGGAGGTACTGTGAATACGATGGCACGTTGCCCTCATTGTGGGACTTTGTATCTGTGGCCTATGCCCACATTCGTCCCAATACAGCCTGCTGACCCCCCGGTGGATGTGACACGGCGCTCTGCTAAGTCCCCGGGTGCGCTGTGGATCAACCGCGCGAGTCCCGGAGACAGGGGACTGGAGCCGGTCAAGTCGGCTGGGTCACTGGCCATTGAGGCGGCTGGATTAAACCCAGCGACAGGGGCAAAGAGACTTTCACCCCGCCCCGCGACCCCTAGGTCGGGGCGAGGGGACTACTCTGATGAGGACCTTCGTGAGCTGGCGGTAGCAAAAACGGAGCGGAAAAGACAGATGGGAAGAACGACGCCCCGTGGGGTGAGTGACCGGACGTCCCCCGCAGATCGGCGATCCGACCGACGGAGTCCCGCCATCCCAGGACCTGGCGGAGATGGGAGAGAGACGCCTACACCCCTGCGGACGGGTAAGCCAAAAAGCCCTATCTCTTACCTGGTCACAACAGACGGCGAAGCGCTGGAAGGGCCGCGCCAGGCCCAACGCGCACGTGGAGAGACGGCATCACTTCCGGTGGCGACGACGGAGCAACCGGATGTCGTCATAGAGGAAGAGATCCCGCAT